>NW_020664447.1:33612310-33698581 GCF_002925995.2 Terrapene triunguis
GAGCCCAGCCCCTGTGAGCCGGGCACCCCCTGACCCAGAGCCCAGCTCCCCACCCAGCCCTGGGCAACAGCAGTGCCACCCCCAGGCAGCGACAGCCCATTGGCACCAACCATCACCATCACCCAGCGACAGCCCATCATGTATTTGCAAATGTATACATACCATTAAAGTATTTAATGTTTTTAAATAATGTATTTAGTGTATTTTCAAATTATTAAAAATTAATTTTTGAATGTATTTCACTGGTTATTTTTTACATTTCCAAATACATGTTACTATAGTATTGCAACTTTTTTATGGAAGGGGCCCCCAAAATTGCTTTGCCCCAGGCCCCCTGAATCCTCTGGGCGGCCCTGCTGGTGGTTGTAATATCCTGAAATGATGTTCCTCAGCAGTTCTTTGGAATAACTAAAGCAGACCTGCCCTGAAAGAATCTATTTCAGGTTTTTCATTTTGGGAGTGCTTAGCCAGTTTTATGCAGACCTCAAGCCAATCTGGCCACATTCTGCAATGTTGGTTACTGTTGTTTACCTTAACACTGAGTCGTAAGGTATTAACTAGTGACTTGTTTTAGGATGTGACAGTGATACTTCAGTTACGTCCAATGTAATGGCACCCTATAAATACTTCTACTATGTTATCAACGGAGATTGTTTTTCTGTTTTATTTTGATTTGAGAAGGGAAGAAAGGAGTGAGCTCTTTAGTGTCAGATTGGCACCAGGATCCCTTTTCTTTACATGAATTGCAAATCATATAACAACAAAAGGAATAACTGGAGTGTCTATACTAGATAGTTTGTCATAGTTTCAGAGTTAACTGCACCTGTAATCCCCCTTGAGGCTTCCTGGAGGGCACCAACTTAAGGTTTCAGGCTTCCAGCTATTATCTCTCTTGGGCAGATACCCCCCTCCCTCTCCCTCCTGCCCGGGGTTTTAAGGCTGCACAGCTCCTTCTCGTACACTGTGAAATCTTCAGCAAGCCCACCCAACGGCTAGCTGCTGTGCATTGCTTTCTCACCCAGGGCTATGAACAGTATATTACCAGCAATTACAAGTTACCACACAGCTCAAGCACATTTACTCTTAAGCATTACAGAGAAAACATTTAAATAAAAGTTTCTACACACATTTACCTATTAGTCTAAGGGGGGCCCTAGTAGGCTAAAGTCTTTCTAACCCTTCCACAATGTTTGGAGCCCCTCTTAGACAGAAGGGTGTGTCCATTTACTGACCTAGAGTCAGTTTAAACCCAGCCTTTTCATATCAAAAGCCCTTTCTTTGTCTGTCGATCTCTGGAAAACCCAGTTTGAATCAGAATATACAAACCTCCCCAGGGGGTGGTACCTGCAGGTGAGTCACACTAATCAACCCCCTTGGGGCTATGGTAACCCTCCCTCTGGAATTGCATACAATCCCTGGTCCACAGTGATACAAAAACCATTCATAAACTTAATACAATATGGTCCCCAAAGATATTGACTGTGGTTGCAATATCTGTCTCAACATTTGTGTAGTTTCCTATCTAGTGATTCATCCCTGCTTCTTCTTGGAGCTTCTCAGGGATCTGAAGTTCCTGCCCTTGACTCCTGAGAGCTGAGAATGGAACGGGTTTACACTAGATCACTTGTGATGGACTGCTGGGTATGGAGGGACAAAGGAGGCGGTATTGTGTGTCTTTCATCTCAGTGGTGCAGGCAAAGTGTAAATTCTGAGTCATAGGTAGCCTGATTCTCCACTGCCGTAGCCCTTGTGTAGTTATGTACACCTGTGTAAAGTGCCAGCAAATGCTCAATTCAGGAATCATTAGGGGAAGTTCTATGATCTATGCTACACAGGAGGTCAGACTACATGTCTGTAGTGGTCCATTCTCACCTTAAAAAATCTATGAATCTGGAGCAGCGGGGGAACAGGGCTGTGGCTCCAGGAGGAGGGAGAGGGAGCAAGTTGTTTCATACTTCCCCTGGCCCTGTTCCCAGCTAGGTCCTAGCAGTCCTCAGGATTTTGCTGAATTCTCCCCCTCAGCTGGTGGCTGTGCCTGAACAGACATCTACTGCTAACTCTGTTCAAGGACATATTCCATGGATAAACATAAGATTTAGTCATGGATATTTTTAGTAAAACTCATGTACAAGTCACGGGCAATAAACCAAAATTCACAGCCCATGACCTGTCCATGACTTTTACTATAAATACCCATTACTATATCTCGTCTCCTGAGCCCCGCAGCTCTGGGGGGCCCCTGCTTCAGCATTGGGGTTTGACTGCCCCCGGTGGCCCGCTGCTATGGCCGCACCCGGGACCGCTACTGCTTAGGCAGTTCCTGGGGCCAGCTGCAACGGCCACTATTTGGGCGGTCCCTGGGGCTGCCCCCAGAACTATATCAGGATCCATAGCTGTAAATGACTATAGCTGTCATCTAAACTGCACACAGCTACAGACCAGAGGTTTTTATGCTTGAAACCACTGGATTCTACCACTTGTGCAAAATTAGATGATGAAGTTGTCTTTGTAGGCCTCCAATCACTAGTGGGCATCATAATCTCAGATCCTGGATTGGGTCTGATACTATCCAACAGGGGGAAAGCTTGCACATACACACCAGGTAGTTTATATCATAGAAACAAGCAGTAGAAGGTCTGTTGCTTGCCCAATCACTTTACCACATTTTTAGAGAGACTGGGCTATCAGTTGTCTCCCCCACGTCAATCTCACTGCAAAAAGAAAGAGATTAGGTTTGGGCCCATGATTATGAGTCTGTACAGCTTCCCCTCCAAACTCAAAAGAATGCAGGCCCTCAAGGAACCTCTTGTGCTTATGGTCGGCCTAGATGGCAGATACTCCTGTATGTGAAATAACCAACTGAACAACAGCTCCCCACTCTACCTCTTGGGGTTGGAACATATGACCCCAATAATAGTGATTTTCATGGCTGGTTTCAGTCCTCCTTTAATTTCACCAACATATCGCTCCACCTAGTGGGAAAAAATAACTATTATTGATCTCTAAATTTGTAGCCTGCATGATAAACTGCAGAACCATGTGATAAACTGCATTTATTATACACTTCTGTCATCTCACCGGCCTTCTGTTCACCAATCAATTTCCCCTGGGACTTATTCTAACAATGCAAACCACAAAGTACCTTTAAACCACTGCCATTTTTAAAAAATAACTATAAAAATTCTTTCTTTATCCTGTCTACAAATATACTTGAAAACTAAATAGTTGCAAATCAATTTTACCTTTACTAACTCCAAACAGCTCCCTGATCTGTTTTAGGGGTTAGTAACAATTTTAATAGAATAAGTGGTTAATGCAGAGGATTAGAATTGGGATAGTACTTCTCTATCTCACAGGGATGTTTTGTGAGTTAATGTTTATAAAATATTTTGAAAATGTAAAGTGCTATAAATACATAAGTAGTATATAGTTGTACTCATTTACCTGTGTAAATTTTTTTGAGAAACCTCAGATAGAAGATGCAATAAAAGAGCTAAGTGTTATGCTATTAGCAATTTTCATCATTTGCTTTGTTTTTCAAGCTCAGTGCACAGTTAAAACTAACGACAGAGTCAAAAGACTAAATCTTGCCAGACTTATCAGTCAAAACTCCAATTAAAGTCACCAGGAGCTCTGCACAAATAAGCATTTAGGATTTATCAGGCTTTAGTCCAAGGAGAGAGGGCTGAAAAGAGCTAAGGGAGTTGATAATAAAATATAAGAACATAAGAACTGCCATACTGGATCAGACCAATGTTCTAGCCCAGTATCCTGTTTTCTGACTGTGGCCAGGGCCAGATGCTTCAGAAGGAATGAACAGAACAGAGCAATTAATGAGTGATTCATCCCCTGTTGTCCAGTCCCAGCTTCTGGCAGTCAGAGATTTAGGGACACCAAGAGCATGGGATTGTGTCCATCCCTGATCATCTGGGTTAGTAGTCGTTGATGGACCTATCTTTCATGAACTTATCTAATTCTTTTTGAAACCAGTTATTCTTTTGGCCTTCACAACATCCCCTGGCAATGAGTTCTACAGGTTCTAATATTACTGACTTGGTAGCTCTACTGACATAGGACTAAGCCTATTAAAAATCAGATATTTGTGGCAGTTTGCATGATCTTTTGTTCATAATGAAGCAGCTTCCATTCAAATGTAATTTGCTACAGTTGAACTTCAGAGTTACGAACACCCCAGGAATGGAAGAGGTTGTTCATAACTCTGAAATGTTCGTAACTCTGAACACAACATTATGGTTGTTCTTTCAAAAGTTTATAACTGAACATTGACTTAATACAGCTTTGAAACTTTACTGTGCAGAAGAAAAATGCTGCTTTCCCTTTATTTTTGTAGTTTATGTTTAACATAGTACTGTATTTGCCTTTTTGTGTGTGTGTATGTCTCTGCTGGTGCCTGATTGTAAACTTCCAGTTTCCGAATGAGGTGTATGTTGATTGGTCAATTCGAAACTCTGGTGGTCATAACTCTGAGGTTCTACTGTATATCACATGTTTTTTTTTAAATAGATCTGGTTGGACAATATGAAAAATTAGATCTGTTGGACGATTAAACGTTAAAAAAAGAGCAAATCTGCAATTAACCAAACCTTTGCTCATTTTCATGAGCATACAAACTAGAGATAACAGATTTCTCTCACACAGTGATACTCAGACTGAGGATCATGAGTCACAAGTGGCTCTTTAATGTGTGTCCTGCAGTTCTTTGTAGCACATGATATTAAAACACTGTGTGATTTAATTATTAATCTAAGTAATTAACCAATCAGGATGCTTTTACTATGTTATTAACCTATTGTAGTTGATATAATAATACTTGGTCAGTCAGTTTGCTGTGAGAATAATATATAGTAAATGAAACAATGAATTCACCCTACTGTGATTCTTTTGGATAATGATGAGGTCTGAGTATCACTGCTCTAGCACATTCCTGTGGGGCTAGTGGAGGACTGTTGAGAGGAAGGATGGCCCAGTGATTAGGATGCTGGCTTAGAACATGAAAGAGCTGAGTTCAATGCTCTGCTATGCCATAGGCTTCCTATGTGACCTTGGGCAAGTTGCTTAGTTTTTCTGGGCCTCATTTGTCCATGTGTAAAAACAGGAATAACGGTACTTCCCTACCTCACAAGGTGGTGGTGAGCCTAAATACATTAAAGATTGTGAGCACTATGGTGATTTTGCCATAGTAAAAAATTGTTTACTATGACTCCAACACTCTTTCTAGGTTACTTTGGTTTAAAATGTCCCAAACAACAGCATGTGGACCATTCTCTATGGAGTCCCATCCAAAGACTATTCCATATGCTAATAGATATCATGGTTAGAAAATTTCTCCTAATATTCTGCCTAAATTTTCCTTCTTCATTTCAATGGATGTAATTTCCTGTTCTCCTTTCAGTTTCAATATAACACCAAGTTAGATCTCCCCCGAGAGTGACATTTACGCCCAAATACCTTCTAATCCTACAGACAATTATAGAACTCTGCTTATTTTTTTAATAATTTAAAAAAATAAAAATGACTAGAGAATCTACACTTTTAGAAAATGTACAATTATTCCTTGAGGGAATTCAACAGCAACCCCATGCAGGTAAATTTAGGTTATTCACCAGAGGAAAAGTGCCAAAGGGTGAGATGTATTAGACTGTGGAGTACCCCAAGAGAAGTGGCAGACTCAGGGCCGCCCGGGGGGGGGGGCAAGTGGGGCAATTTGCCCCAGGCCACGGGCCCTGCAGGGGCCCCCACGAGAATATAGTATTCTATAATATTGCAACTTTTTTTTTATGGAAGGGGCCCCCGAAATTGCTTTGCCCCAGGCCCCCTGAATCCTCTGGGAGGCCCTGGGCAGACTCCCTTGAGATATTTAAAATTAGACTAGACAAAGTCGTGGAGAATATGTCTCCTCCTCCTCACCAACACTCATTGCTTTCTTAAGTGAGAGACAGTAAAATTAAATAATAACACTTTACAATCTGAAAGGTGGGCTCTGATTATTAACTACTTAATGTTTGCAAAGCCCCATACCATAAGTACTATTATTCATATGTATGATACTAGATAAAGAATAAATGTAAGTGTACCCCTGGCTTCCATGCGGTTTTAGCACTTATAAATTCTTCCATGGTACCCTGAATACAGCCAGAGGTCAAATCATTCACAGGGCATTCCCTAGCTGAGATGGAACACATGGTATGCCTGAAACCTATTCAGGGATCCAGAAGGAGGTAGCAGGAAGAGATTCTGAATGGGTCTTAATTTGGTTACAGGAGGGCCCATGCACCTCTAGCAGTTGTGCCTTTTTAATATATTTATATATAAAAACATATTTTCTACTAAAAAAACTCCCACCAGTGGATATATTCACTTACATTTGTGCCCCTGTCATTTTCTGTCATCTCTCTGCCTTTTACTCGTCTCCTGTGCAGCAGCCTCGCAGCAAAGTTTTCTTTTCTTTGTGTGCGTGTGTGCAGAAAAAAATATACAAAAAACCCGGAATAAAGGGAGGATATAAGGGGGAGCATTATCTCAGTCAAACACTGGTTAGACACCACCCGCTCAAATAGCTGAGTCACAAGAGCCTACTCTTCATCTTCCATCACACAGTGGCAAAAGGAGATAGAGAAACAGTGAAGAACGTGATGGCTCAGAGGTATAGAAACAGCTGGGAACTGGTAATCAGTTCTAGTACTAGTCTAGGTCATGATAATGCAGTTAACTCCATGCAAGTGAACCCTGGCACCTGTGTGGACCCCTCAGACTTCGGTGGGGTTCCATGCAGGCACAAGAGTCTACCCAGGCGGAACCCAGTGCAGAATCAACCCTAAACTGTCAGTGACTGAAAATTATTATCTAATGGCTGCCAGGTAGCCTAAGGGTATTGGTGCTCCCAGTCCAGTTCCTCTTTGGACAAGCATTCATATCACAAAAACACCATCAAAGATGGCCCTAGTTGGACTCCTTGTTGTAGAAGAAACAAGGACCAGATGTCTGTGGACACTAAAGCAATGGAGTTCAGGAGCCTAAATACCTTTGCGGAACTGGGCCTACACCTCTCACTCTTGTATGCTAAGTGGTCCCTACAGAGCAAAGTTGAGGGGCAGCATGAACTGTCACTGCCCATGCTGTACCTTTTCAGTGGATATGCAAAAGATTTAATTCCCCAGGGGTTTCAATATAATGCCTCTGACAAAGCACTGAATTAACATATTTTTAAAAACTGTAAGACCAGCTATATTGGGTCAAACTAACAGTCCATCTAGCCCAACATCCTGTCTTGCTGCAGTGGCCAATGTCAGGTGCTTCAGAGGGAATGAACAGAACAGGCAATCACAGAGTGAACCATCTCATTGTTCACTCCCAGCTTCTTGCAGTCAGAGGCTAGGGACACCCAAAGCATGGGATTGCATCCCAGACTATCATGGCTAATGGCCATTATGGACCTATCCTGCTTGAACTTTCCTAAATCTTTTTGAACCCTGCTATAGTTTTGGCCTTCACAACATCACCTGGAAACAAGTTCCACAGGTTGACTGTGCATTGTGTGAAGAAATACTTGCTTTTGTTTGTTTTAAACCTACTGTCTATTAATTTCATTGGGTGACCCTGGTGCTTGTATTATGGAAGGAGTAAATAACACTTCCTTATTCACTTTCTCAACACCATTCACAATTCTATAGACTTCTATCATATACCCTCTCTCAGTTGTCTCTTGTTGAAGCTGAAAAGTCCCAGTCTTTTTAATCTCTCCTCATACAGAATCTGTTCCATACCCTTAATAATTTTTGTTGCCCTTCTCTGAACTTTTTCCAATTCTACTATATCTTTTTTGTGATCGGGTGACCAAAACTGCATGCAGTATTCAATGTGTGGGCATACCATCGATTTATATTGTAGCATTATGATCTTTTCTGTCTTATTATCTATCCTTTTCCTAATGGTTCCTAACAGTCTGTTAGCTTTTTTGGCTGCTCCTGCTCATTCAGTGGATATTTTCAGAGGACTATCCACAATGACTCCAAGTTCTCTTTCTAGTATGGTAACAGCTAATTTAGACCCCCATCATTTTGTATGTATGGTAGGATTATGTTTTCCAATGTGTATTGCTTTGCATTTATCAATATTGAATTTCATCTTCCATTTTGTTGCCCAGTCACCCAGTTTTGTGAGATCCCTTTGTAACTCTTTGGATTTTGCTTTGAACTCAACCATTTTGAGTAATTTTGTATCATCTGCAAATCATCTGCCACCTCACTGCTTACCCCTTTTTTCAGATCATTTATGAATATGGTGACCAGCACTGGTCCCAGTACAGACCCCTGGAAGACACCACTATTTACCTCTGTCCATTCTGAAAACTGACCATTTATTCCTACCCTTTGTTTCCTGTCTTTTAACCAGTTACTGATCCATGAGAGGACCTTTCCTCTTATCCCATGACTGCTTACTTTGCTTAAGAGACTTTGGTGAGGGACCTTTTCAAAGGCTTTCTGAAAGTCCAAGTACACTTTATCCACTGGATCATCCTTGTCCTTTGTTGACCCTCTCCTCAAAGAATTCTGATTGATGAGGTATGATTTCCCTTTACAAAAGCCATGTTGACTCTTCCCCAACAAATCATTTTCATCTATGTCTGATAATTCTGTTCTTTACTATAGTTTCAACCAATTTCCCTGGTACTGAAGTCAGGCTTACTAGCCTGAAATTGCCAGGATTGCCTCTGGAGCCTTTTTTTAAAATCGGTCACATTAGCTATCCTCCAGTCATCTGGTACAGAAGCTGATTTAAGTGATAGCTTACATACCACAGTTAATAGTTCTGCACTTTCATATTTAAGTTCCTTCAAAACTCTTGGGTGAATACCATCTGGTCCTGGCAACTTATAACTGTTTATCAATTTGTTCCAAAACCTCCTTTATTGACACCTCAATATGGGCCAGTTCCTCAGATTTGTCATCTAAAAAGAATGGCTTAGGTGTGGGAATCTCCCTCACATCTTCTGCAGTAAAGAGCGATGCAAAGAATTCATTTAGTTTCTCGCAATAGCCTTATCTTCCTTGAGTGCTTCTTTAGCTCCTTGATTGTCCAGTGACCTCACTGATTGTTTGGGCAGGCTTACTGCTTCTGATGTACTTTTTTTTTTGGCTATTAGTTTTTGAGTCTTTGGCTAGTTGCTTTTCAAATTCTTTTTTAGCCTTCCTATGTAACCCACACACGTCCTGGATGTGGTGTTCTGTCCCATCTAGTACTGAGACCACTTAGAGAGAGATTAAGAAGTCTGTTCTACAGATGTGGCTTTTAGCTCATGCAGTAAAAGTTCACGCAGTTAGCTCCAGAGGTCCCAGGTTTGATCGCGCCTGCCAACGACCAGGGTCTGTAAGTGTTATACCTAATTACACTTGACTTGCCAGAGTTTATGCGCCTTTCTATTTTCCTCAGTAGGATTTAACTTCCAATTTTTAAAAGATGCCTTTCTGCCTCTAGCCACTTATTTTACTTTGTTGTTTAGCCATTTTGGAACTTTTTGGTCCTTGTACAATGTCAGGGGTTGGCAACCTTCGGCACACAGCCCATCAGGGTAATCCGCTGGTGGGCCACAAGACATTTTATTTACATTGATCGTCCACAGACACGGCCCCCTGCAGCTCCCAGTGGCCGCAGTTCGCCATTCTGGCCAATGGGAGCTGCGGGAAGCGGTGCGGGCCACAGAGACGTGCTGGCCACTCCTTCCCGCAGCTCCCTTTGGCTGGGAATGGCAAACCATGGCCACTGGAAGCTATGGGGGGCCATGCCTGCGGACCGTCAATGTAAACAAAATGTCTCACGGTCTACCAGCAGATTACCCTGATGAGCTGCGTGCCGAAGGTTGCCGACCCCTGTACTATGTGTTATAATTTGGAAAATACATTTAATTTGAGCCTCTATTATGGTGTTTTTAAAAATTTTCCATACAGCTTGCAAGGTTTTGTGACTGTACCCTTTAATTTCTGTTTAACTAGCTTCCTCATTATTGTGTAGTTCCCCTTTCTGAAGTTAAATGCTACTGTGGTAGGCGTCTTTGGTGTTTTCCCTCACACAAGTTTGTTAAATTTAATTATATTATCATTGCTATTACCAAGCTGTTTAGCTACAAGTTAAGACAACGTTAATAAAAGAAATGATCAAATAAGCAAGCCCGCTCAACTGTCCCAGCTTGTGTTTGGTTATGATGGAAGGAGCACACAACCGTGTCCTGGGGGAATGGCTGCAGATTGGTGCCCAAACAGAAGCCAGAGAAGAGCCAAATCAGTGAGGTTGAGCCAGGAGAAAGTCTTGCTGAGTCTCCACTGCGCCCTACACGGTCATTTACAGCCTTGCAAAGTGGGTGCAAAATGCTACCAAATGGCAATTTTTCAGTCATGTGTTTTTCATCCATTCTGCCCTCTTGTGAGCGGGCCACGCAGGGACCCAGCCAGCGGCCCAGCTCCAGAGCAAGCTGCGGGTAAAGCCCCGTCCTGCGTGGTGGGGCCTTGGGTCCCCCCAGCGGGATCAGGCGGGAGCCCCGAGGCACGCAGGGTCTGAGGGGAAGGGCTCGGCGCACAGAGGCCCTGCCGCGCGCAGGCGGCCTCACAGGGGAACTGCGGTAACGGGTCACTGGGACGCGGAGGGAGGGAGGGCGCGCGCCCCAGGTTCGCCTCAGGGCTGATCCCCCAGGCCAGAGCGGTTCTTGTGATTAACAGGCAGCAGCACGTGACGCGGCTCCCGCCTCTCCGGCCACGGGCTGAGCGGCTCAGTGGGCCGGAGAGCGAGGGGCGGGTCGGTTGGTTCAGGAGAGGCTGGTTCTGAGGCACGCGGGGAGGGGCTACCTCGGCCGCTGGGTGGAGCCTGCGGGGGGGCGGGTAACCGGACAGCAGGGGGTGGTGGGGCTAACTGTGTGTGTGGGGGGGGAGGTCTGGCTCGGGGATGGAGGGAGGAGCTGCCCCTGGGCGGGGTTAGCCCTGTTATTGACATGTGGTTTCTTTTCCCGCTTCAGTAATGGCGCCCATGAGGTTTCAGTGCCCCTAAAGAAAGATGGCACATTATTTACATATTCATCCGGTTTGACCAATAAGCGCTCGCCGTTTTGGGTGTGCCGGCTGTCGGGAAAGTCACCTGATTCGTCTTTCAAGATGGCCGTGGCACTAGGCTGCTCAGCTTGGGGAATGCAATCAGTGCGGACCGTCCCATAAACCTCGAGTGTGCAGGGGGAGCCGGACCGATCTATCATCGCTGGGGCTTCCCTAAGAGGTGTGTGTCTGGTACAGGGCAGCGCAGCCCGTCCGACGCGGAGGGACCGGGACCGGGACCGGGACCGCCGGTGCCTGCTGGGCACTACGGCCCCGATCTCCACTCACCCCAGGCAGGTCACCAGGCGAGCGCTGGGACGGGGCACGAGAGGCAGCCAGCCAGAGGGGGAGGCGGAGCGCGGGGAGGATGGCACCCAGGGAGGGGGCTAACGGGGGGATTTCTGGATGTGGGCGGAGGGCTGATGCTCCAGGTCCTTGGTTCAGGGGTAGGAAGGACAGCAGAGGATGGGGACTGGGGAGCGAGGTGGAGGAAATCGATTGATGGGAGGGCTGACACGGTGTGTGGGAAGGTAGTCCTGCGAAAGTGTTTGGTGAATCTCCGACCACGTCCTAATACATGTGTCTGTGTCACAAATACAAAGCACCATGTTGGGGGGTTTCTTGTACCTTTTTCTAAGCAAATGGTACCAGCTGCTGCTAAGTCTGGATTCTAGACTAGATGCACCCCTGGTCTGGTATGGCAATTTTTGTGCTACTTGTCACTTGTATTTTGAGTGACTAGACCATGAAGATTAAACTCTCTTGTCTTTCTTAAGATGATCTCTCTAGATCATGACTGACTGAGTTACCTTGGCAGGTTAATATATAGTGGTGAGAAATTCCCAGTGTGGAGAAAGCTTGAGCTGGAACTACTCATGCTGTAGCTGCTCTGTTCACTACAGGGTTGTCAAGATACCACATTTTACCTTCCCTACAGAGGTCAGATAGGCCAGTGCGCTTTGTTAGCACTATGCTCTCAATAAACAAACAAATTGATCCCTCCTGTTTCCTGAGAGCATTGACTCTAAGCAAGTATCAGTGCATGTTTCACAGTGATAATGTTTAAATCACCTACTTGAACAAATATTGTGGTATTGATCATATCACTGGCTGGGAATGCATTCCAAACTTTAATACACTTTTGACTAAGTGAAATAGCTACAGCTTGGCTTCTGATTCTAGACCTGTTCTGTTCCAGGTGCACTGAGGGAAGATTTGCTGTGACTTACCTCTGGATGTTTCCCCCTCCCCTTGTCTCCAGGAGTCCAGTCACAGTGGGATGATGCATCCATTTGGTAATGAGGAAGCAGCTTCTCTGGAACATCTTTTCTGTTTTTTTTGTGACTGTGTGCAGCGGGGAGACTGGGAGCTAGCACAGGCCTGTATTCCTCAGTTACATCAGTGGCAGGGGGATGGCTCTGAGAAAGTTGCAGCTATCCTGCAGGCTCTAATAGCTTGTCCGTCTCAGTTAAGGTAAGTGCTGTGTGGGATTTTTGTCTAACTGGTGGAAGTAGAAGTGTGTTAAACAGGGTGTATGTGATGCAATTCTCAGAAATTGAGGCTGATTCTTTATTCTTAACTATAATGGACCCTTAGAATTAGGACCGGATTAACGCAGGGGCTTTAGGGGCTATAGCCCAGGGCCCTGGGCTAAGGGGGTCCCAGCGCAGCAGGGCTCAGGCAGGCTGTTTGCATGCCGTGGCCCCACGCCACTCCCGGAAGCGTCCGGCTGCTGGCACGTCTGTGGCCCCTGGTGGGAACCGGCCAGTGGGAGCTGCGGGGGCAGCGCTTGCGTGCCCGGGCAGCGCATGGAGACACGCTGTCCCCCTCCCTCCAGGGGAACCCAGAGACATGCCAGCAGCCAGCCACTTCTGGGAGCAGCGTGGGGCTATGGCATGCAGGCAGCCTGCCTGAGCCCTGCTGTGCGACCGGCCAGGAACTGCCTGTGGTAAGTGCCTCCCTGCACCCCTCACCCTCTCCTGCACCCCAATCCCCTCCTCCAGATCAGAATCCCCTCCTGCACCAAACTCCCTCCCAGAGCCTGCAGTCCTCACCCTCTCCTGCACCCCAACACTCTGCCCCAGCCTGGAGTCCCCTCCTGCACCCAACTCCCTCCCAGAAAGAAACTAATATAACAGCTATTCTGAGGTAAGAAGTAGGCTATTTTGAATTAACTAAACTATATTCTACATGTTTTAAGACTGAAATGTAACCACAGAATGGCTTTATGTAAATTAAAAGGCAAGTGTAGTATAGCAGTAATAGCCTCAATGCCATAATTATGATCATTTTGTTTTAAATTAGGAAAAAGACTTGTATACAGGGACCCCACAAAATCTAATAGCCCTGGGCCCACAGGAGAGTTAATCTGGCCCTGCTTAGAATCCTTGAAGCAGAACATGCTTCCTTGCCAGTGTTTTCTCCTTCATGCATTCCATTATTACAGTTAACATTTGAGTGCCGACCTGCTCAGAGTTACACTAATGTATGTAGGGAACCCAGCCTCAGTCAGCTTACAACCTTGTTCATATATGAATAGATAAGATGTTTGGTATAAGCTCAAGATCATGCAGAAATCTAGCAAAGGTCAATTTCGAAAGACTTCACTGAAATAATGTGAGTTGGAGGAGGAGAGGGAGTCTGTTTTAGAATTGCAATGGTGCTGACACTGAGTGCTTTTTGTTTAGAAGATGATCAACCTATTTATTTAAAATGTTCGCTTGTTACTAACAACACCTGAGATTATTAAAACTGAAAATGTTTAAAAATCTAATTTCTCACCACTTAAATTGTCTACTTTTCACATTTCTCAATTTGGATAGTGAAACAACACTTTTAGTTTCACTTGTTGTTTTTTCTCTTGACTTCTCAAGCACTTGCATGAGGCTGTTAAGGTTGGGTTTCTGACACTTCAGGGGAACTTAAAAAATTTCAACTTTTTGTAATTTAAAAAAAAGAATCAAATGTTTCTTGTTAAGTCTTGTATAACTTTTTGGTAATAATTTGAGTATCAACTACACAGACAGCATTCCTGGAATCATTTTTGTCTGGAGAAAAAAACACACAATTAAATTGGTGTTGCCAACAGACATGAGGGAAATAAGTATATTATGCTTTTTTATCCTTGGTACTGGCAACATGGCATACACTGGGTCTGTGGGGCCACTTTTCCTACTGTGAAGTGGGTAGAGATTTGTTTTGGTGCCTAGATGTTTGAAACTGATGTCATATACTATTACCTTTGCAGGTGTGGACAGAATTGCAGCCCTCAGAGACTTGCTTGGCTTTGGCTCCTTGTGCTCAAGAAATGGCTGGTATGGGATCAGGTAAAGAAGTTTGTTCTAGTTGACGTCCAAATGGAAAATGTTTGTAAACAGAAAAATAATACATTTTGTAGTTGCCTATTAAAATTTGAGATTTACTGCTGTTAATTACAACTGGTTCCTTAGATCATTTTTCATTAAACTTAGCAAGAAATTAAAATAAGCATTTTGGGATTATTTTTTGAGGCCGTGTGAGTTAGCTTTTTAGTGTGCATACTCAGTGTGAGATGTTCCTATGAACAGACAGCATGAGTTAGTAACTTACATTTCTATAGCCCCTTTTATCCCCAAAAGATGAAATAAACCAAGGATTGTACAATGCTTTACAAATGGCATACTTTCAGGGAGTGTAGTGTACATATACAGAACCATGGGGAGGAGAATGGTAGGCAGCTAGCACACTGCCTAAGGGAGAAAGAAACAAGGCCTTCAAAAAGGGGAAGATTGGTCGCGTGTTTGTCTTTCCTCACCATTTCCATTCCTCTGACCCCATTGCCTAGGTTCATGAATTTTCATGATCTTTGAAGAAAGGTGACCCTATCCCAAAGGGGTTATGGGGAAGTGACAGTTGCTAGCTATGTAGTTGGAAATAGAGAATAGAATCTGTTGGTGCAGGAACAGCCCCTCGGTAGCTTAGGATGGGAGAAAGGACTTTTAATCCCCAATAAAATAAATATCTCTGAAGATGTCTGCCCTAAAATAGCAATTAAATAAGGTTTTGGGTTTTTTTACCCATAAACCTAAGATAGGGGCTCACATCTTCCCTAGTCTTTAATCTTTTTTTTCTTTTCCTGATTAACTTCAGAAAATAATTCCAGCTGTTCTCCAAAGAGAAACTGAATTCTTACTCCTCTTAGAAGAACTGCAAAAAGATGTCTCTGATGAAGTCCTAAAGGTGAGCTGAGTGCCTGATTTATTGATCATTCTTGGGATGAAAGTAATGCTACGAGTTAACTTGACTGACCTCATGTTTGAGACATTAACGTACCTTTGGTCTTCTCCGCACAAAATAAAGACAGTTGAATGTGAGGGCAGTTCAAGTTTACTCACTTTAGGTAGTGAATTTGGCATATATAATGGTGATGATTCTGGCTAGAGGGGGATAGTGTAGGCAGGTGCTGAGCAAGCTTCTCTACATAGCCTTGCTAACAAACCTGACTCCTGACCTCCAGCTACCTCTGCTGTTGCAGTCATACATCCCCATACACAACTGTCTGTGCACCTGAGTCCTCATGTCGCTTCCTGCTACATCAGCCTTGGGGCTTCCCTGGACAGAGAATACTATTCGTATGGTAGCTTTCTGACTTGCAGAAATGGGCACTAGGTTGGAAGCATCACATCTTGACTTAATGTAGGATATGAGTTTGGGCCTCAGTAGAGGAAAGGCTAGTGTGTGAACACAATAAATCACTGAACCTTCTTGCCGGTAGGCTTTGAAATCCAAAGTGGCCAGAACTGCCCTTGTTTTTAAAATTTTTATTGTCCTCTACCATTCTGCTTCTTGTTCCAACTCAAACTCAAGTTGAGGTTTGACTCCAGACAATGGAGCTGATACAGCTGTCTGGCCATGTTTGGGAAGGAGAGCTAATAATGGATGACATCAAGAAGGCTAAGGTGTTTAATGCCTATTTTGCTTCATCTTCACTAAAAAAGTTAATGGTGACCAGATACGCAACACAATTAATAACAACAAGGATGAAGGAATGCAAGCCAAGGCATGGATCAGGATAAAGAATATTTAGCTACGCTAGATATATTCAAGTCAGCAAGGCCTGATGAAATTCATTCAAGGTGTTTAAGGAACTAGCTGAAGCAATCTTGGAACCATTATCAATTATCTTTGAAAATTGTTGGAGGAAAGGTGAGGTCCCAGGGGACTGGAGAAGAACAAACATAGTGCCTGTATTTAAAAAGGGGATCAAAGAGGACTTGGGGAATAATAGACCAATCAGCCTAACTTTGATACCTGGAAAGATACTGGAGCAAATTATTACATTTGTGATTTTAAAAAGGTTGCTGCCAGAATTGGGGGAGCCCAGTGGTGCAGTTCAGGAGGCTGCAGCCAACTGCACAGTGATTATTGTGGAGAACTCCTTCAGTAGGGCTGATTGAGAGGAAAGCTGCATGTCAGTTCTATAAAGGTTGCAGCTGGTATGGTTTCACCATGGGGCTCTGTCCTCTTATTTGCCTATTTTGTACTCTTTCATCAGATCATAATGTCAGGCTGATAGTTTGAAATCAAGCTGAAATGATTTGCCTCTGCTCTCTCCATCTCAATTGGGATTTGGTGCGTTGAGGGGAGGTGTAAAGAGGTTAGGGTTTGTGAAAGCCCTTTAAATACAGTAACAAGTTTGCAATATTCCATTATCTCAACCGCATTTGGGGAGCAGGAACTGTACTTTCATAGTGCTCTTGGGGTCACAAATCCATTCTTCCATTAGGTTTACTGACCCCAGCCTGAGAAATCTAATAAGGCAGACTGGACTGGAGTAAAAGTGCCTTAAAATCTAACAAGGCTGACCGTTGGTTGTAATGGATACAAGGACTCCTGTGTCTTGGGAGATAATTTTGTATAAAGTGCAGAAATACGTCCTTTGGGCCCAGGACACTGTTACTGTCTGTAGTAATTCTCCAGTGCTCTATCTAGCTCATTTTAGGTTTCCAGGACTTTACTTGTTAGATTGTTCCATAGTGTTATAGACCTCAGACAGGAGGTTTCTTCTAATAATCAGCCTTTGTTCAGCTTCATCGCATTATCTCTAACTTTACCTCCTTACATCAACCTAAACAATACTTCTTCCTTATTGGTATTAACTAGCCGCAAGTATTTGCTGAATATAATTGTCTGGTCTATACTTCTGCTTTTCTCTTTGTAACATTCTAATAATTCTTTTGGTTTTGAAATTATGGAAGTTGGGGGAGGAAACCAATAGACACTTTGAAAGACGAATGAAGGAAAGCCTGGATCTGGATGCCAAAGTAACAAAATCAATGGGACACTTTAATAAAACTTGGGTTTTGTAAAGTACTTTTTTTTATATACAGTAGGACAGTTTCCAGAATTAAAAAAAAAAAATTAAAGTGTTAGTACTTTTAATTTTTTTTTTTTTTTTTTTTTTTTTTTAAACAGCACCAGTGGTGGAAAGTAAAATAGGTTTTAAAAACTTTTTTGTTTTTAATAAACCAAATCTTTGGATGGAGATTTGCATTTCAAAGATTTTTCATTGTCGGCTGAATGTTTACTTTTGTAAGATTTAAAAAAGACTAGTTGCTAAAGGTTAATAGGATCTGCAGTGATTCTAGTTAGGATGAAAATCATAAGGACACTGTATTCTCATGCCATAAATGGACCACGAGGAGGGAAACAGTAAGAAACTCCCTCAATAATGCAGTATTGTAGTTAGGAGCATTATGGGAGTTTTATACTCTAAATATCCAGATTTGGCCACTATTATAGACAGGATACTGGACTAGATGAGCCAGCATGCGGCATCTGAGCTTCTTGGGAGTCATAACTATTGATGCCATGTGCTCGCAAAAAGTGCATTATTTTGGGATTGAAACTGAGTGCCTGTAGTTCTGGATTCCTGTAGCAGAGTTGGTTGCCAAGGTAAATTTAATGGTTCCAAGTGAATGTCTATTGAATCTTTAAGTTTACTGTATATCTGGTTATATTTGTTGTTTTATTGTGTGTGTAAAAACCAAGTGGCATTCAGGCCCCCAAACATGTCTGTTTCCTCCCAGGAGCTGTTCGAAGCATTTGAATGTGTCCAGAGCAAGCATGAATCGGACAGGAAGAAAAGAGATGGCCGCACGTACAGATTCAGTGTGGAAGCAACCTCGGCTCTTCGGAAGCTTTTGTTGAGGGCTCCCCGGCGGGCACAAGCCCTGCTGGAGTTCCTGCAGGGAGAACATGGCACACCCTGCTCTGCACTCCAGCACAGTTGCTCTGTGCAAAACATCTACGTTGACTTTCTCCACGACTCTTTAAAATCTCTGCAGAGGCTTCAGCGGTATCCCAAATCCTCAGGAGAATTGGATCAGAGTGAGACAGTAGATGCTATTTACAGTGTCCTTAGCGTGTTGCATTTTGAAGTGGAGCATCAGACTGGCGAGCTCCGACTCTTGTGCAGGGAGCTGTTGGATGCTTGCTGGGCTGAAGGAAGCCCACTGAAGGAAGAGAGGTTACTGGGCTGCATACTGAGGAAGCAGAGCCATGCCTTGCTCAGTCTGTACAGCAACGTCTTCACAGAGAGGACAAGAGAGAAACTGTTGGGGCCAAAGTTGCCAGGAAAAGGTTTGTTTTGTTTTCTCATTAAAAGTTGAGACTTTGCAGGCAAGACAGGTTGGGGGGGGAGCAAGGGGTGGGAGTTTGACCACGTAAGGATTTTTTGTTATGGAGACTTAGTTATGGAGTCTGAACATGGCTTTTGCTTAGTGATTCCCTAACTGTTCTACTGCTGAAAACTTTGCCCAGGGCCTGCTTTCTTCAGAGGTAGCTCTCTGTGTTTGAAAGTAATCCCATTTATGTCTCTCTCAGGTTCATCTGAGCAGTTGGACACAGAGCGGGTAATGCTGGCTTTGTTCGCAGAGCCTGAAGAGGTTTATTCTTGGAAGACTGCCTATTTCTACTGCCTGAGCAGCAGCAAGCACTTTCTGGAGCAGATTCTGGTATGGCAATAAAGATGAAAGGGAAGGGGAAAACCCAGTAGTGGATCAAATTAGTGCCAGGATTCCAGCATTAGAACACTTTACATTTGACTAGAGGTCTTCAGGAGTCCTGACTTTTGGTGCCAAGAGATTAGCTAACTAGCAGTGGGTTTTTATAGTCTGTTGACCCATCTGCATTGTTTCATCTCTATGATTTAAGATATCCGCATGGAGGTCTCTGGAAGATATAAAGCAGTGTTATCTGATGGTTAGAACAGAGGATGTGGGAGATGGGGCTCCTGTATTCTACTCCCAGCCCTGCCAGGGATTCCCACTGATTCACTGAGTAACCTTGGCAGCCGCTTAACCTCTCTGTGATTCAAGCACCCCATATGTAAAATGGGGATAATGATGCTTCACAAAAGGGTTGTGGGCTTAAATGGATATTTGTGAAGCACTTGAGAGCCTGGGGTGAAAGGTGTTATAGGAGATTAAAGTGCACAAATAAAGTCTCGTGTATTGAGGGCATGAGAATCCAGACAGGTGAGCCAAGATTTATTCTATTACTGGCTTAAAAACTCCATCTATAGCTCAAAAGATTCTCCTCTAGTTTCTGCATAAAACCTATTTGGAAGATACGCAGACTTAAAGAGTAGCCAGGGAGAGGGGGTGGATTGATTTTTCTGGCTTCTACTTAGTGACTCCTTTTCTTTGTAGCCCAAATAAAGAGAAACTTGGTGTCCTGTAAAATCTGGGTTTGAGGAAGTTAAACCACTTTCTGAAACTACTATTGTGACAGCCCACCACCACCCCAGCAGGATTCTGCATTTTTAGAATAACAAATGCTTTCTTCCTTTTTGTTCTCTAGGTGACTGCATTAACACTATTAAAAAGGGAAGACTTCTCAGGCTTGAGCAGCTTACTGAGTCGAGAATTCAACCCCCTCAGCCGTCTTCTAGTATTGCTAGGGTGGACTCACTGTCACAGCTTAGAATCAGCAAAAAACTTGTTATATGCTCTTCACAAAACTCAGGCAAGTAAGCGAGTGGAGAGCAGGTTGAAATGGCTGAATGCTATGACTGACAGTTCAGTTTGATTCCAGTCATTGTAAATTAGTTGCTTGGATTGTTAATCAAATCTGAAGTCTCTAAAATGAGACTTGTTCTAACTGCATAAACTGAGATTCTGAACTTTGAATGTCTTTCCAAATGGAAGATGTAAGGGTGAATCCTCTGGTTAGGATTTTCAGCCTCTTTTTAAAAGGGGTTTTATAAATCAAACTTTTCCTTAAAACAAATAGTATACAGGCAGCAGCATTGCAAGTTCACCTTCGCTACATCTCTGTTAATGTGCCTCAACTGTGACCTGAATGGGGTCCTTGGGGCCGTTCTCCAGGGTCCATTCAGTCCTTGACCTCAGAAACTCAAGGCCAAATAGTGCCAATGGTTTTGACTTTGTATTTTGGGTACTTATGCCCTAGGAACTGCATTGACACTTAGTCCATTTCACATGTGCCACTGAACTTGTAGGCACGATTGATCTGAGTTGAGCAGTGCCATCCACTTAGTCCTGAATGCCCAAAATAACATCCACAGTAGCCTAAATGTCAGAGCTGAGACTAGAGGGTCCACTTTATTTTGGAATCTTCTTCCTTTTCTGGGTATACAGAGCTTTTAAACACTAAGCCCGTAGTTCCAATCCAGGCAGTGTTGGTGAGTGGTTGCCTTGGACGACTGATAATGGGACACTGAGCCTTTCACTTCTAGATCATTGATTGAACTCCATCCCAGGTCAATAATGTCTTAAGGGAGTTACTGTCTGATGCCTGATCAGTGACCTGTATAAGATAGCACAGTCTCAGATCAGTGTTTAGTGGGCAGGCATCCATCGCAGAACATAAGCATATTGGAAGTGTGTCTGTAGGCAGCTTGTATTTCTAACCCATACAGTATCTGTTCTGGGTATATAACTAGAGCAGGGATGGGCAAACTTTTTGGCTTGAGGGCCACATCGGGGTTGCAAAACTGTATGGAGGGCTGGGTAGGGAAGGCTGTGCCTCCCCAAACAGCCTGGGCCCTGCCCCCATCTGACCCCTCCCACTTCCCGCCCCCTGACTACCCCCCTCAGAACCTCCCGACCCATCCAACCCCCCCTGCTCCTTGTTCCCTGACTGCCCCTCCGGAACCTCCCGCCCCAACCACCTCCCGGGACCTCACCCCCTATCCAACCTCCCCTGCTCCCTGACTGCCCTGACCCCTATTTACACCTCCGCCCCCTGACAGGCCCCCTGGGATTCCCACGCCTATCCAACCCCCCCATCCCCTGACCGCCGCCCCCCCAAACCTCCGCCCCATCCAGCCGCTCCCTGTCCCCTTACTGCCCCCCGGGACCCCCTTCCCCTCATCCAACCCCCTTGCTCCCCACCCCCTTACCATGCCACTCAGAGCAGCATGTCTGGCAGCTGCGCCACCTGGCCGGAGCCAGACGCTGCTATGCTGCCCTGCAGGAGCTCGCAGCCCCGCCGCTCAGAGCACTGCCTGTGTGGCTGCAGGGGAGGGGAACACCAGGGGAGGGGCCGGGGGCTAGCCTCCCCGGCCAGGAGCTCAAAGGCCAGGCAGGACGGTCCTGCGGGCCAGATGTGGCCCGCGGGCCATAGTTTGCCACCTCTGAACTAGAGTGACAGCTCTGGAGATGTAAGTCCTGTAGTACCTTTCAGAAGCACTAAATTCTCTTTACAAATAAAATGTTAAAAGCTACAGGGATGGACTTACAGACTGGAAAAATGGCTGGGTCAAGTTTAGATTGATTAACATTAACAGGGCCCCTTCAAAACAAAATGCAGCTATCTATCCTCCATTTTGTTGCTTTAATGTGTAAATAAAGTGCAGAAATCTGCCCATCTAAATATGTTAAGATTCCTTTAGCCACTAACCATCACACATGTGAACCAAACTCTAGTTTTGTGCTATTCTTGGTAAGGTAGATGGGTCTGGTGCAGTGATGAGCTCCCAAAATCCTAAGAACTGGTTCCCTACCGGGTCCTCGGCGGCACTTCGGCGGCAGGGGGGTCTTCACTTGCTCCGGGTTTTCGGTGGCATTTCGGCAGCAGGTCCTTCACCCAGAGCAAGTGAAGACCTCCCCCCCCGCCGAAGTGCTGCCGAAGACCTGGTAGGGAAACGCGCGGTGAGTACAAGTCCCACGTGCCTGTCTCCCCACCTCGCCACCCACCCGTCCGACCCCAACCCACGTCCTGCCCCCGACTACCCCTCTCAGAACCTGCAACCCATCAACCCCCACCTTGTCCCCTGACCACCGCCTCCCAAGACCCCCCACCCTAACTGCCCCCCAGGACCCTACCCAACTCACCCCACTCCCTGTCCCCTGACTGCCCCAACCCCATTCCCCACCACCCCAACAGACCCACGAGACTCCCACGCCTACCCAACCCCCCCTTTCCCCGTCCCCTGACCGCCCCCTGTGAACCTCTGCCCTCTCCAACCGCTCCCTACCCCTTATCCTACCCCTCCTCCCAGCCCCGGCCCAGCTCCCTTACCATGCTGCTATGTAAGGATGCCACGCAGCCCTGGAGCTTGCAGCCCCACACCCTGGCCCAGAGGTGAAAGTACGGCATACCGGCAAGAGCTGGTGCGCCGTACCAGGGTGGCCCGGCTTCCCCAGGGGGCAATTTAAAGGGCCTGGGGCTCCCAGCAGGGGCTGGAGCGCCAGGCCCTTTAAATTGCCACCAGAGCCCCACTGTTGGAGCCCTGGGGTAGCGGCACGGGGCTCTGGGGGCTATTTAATAAGTCTGGGGCTCCCGCTGCTTCTACCGCCCCGGCCCTTTAAATAGCTGCCGGAGCCCCACTGTCACTACTCCAGGGCTCCAGCGGCTCTTTAAAGGGGGGTGGGTAGCGGGGGGCTCCAGGGGCTATTTAAAGGGCCGAGGCTTCAGCTGCCTCTGCCACCCCGGTCCTTTAAATAGCCGCGGGAGCCCCGCTGCTTCCTCAGGGCTCCGGCGGCTATTTAAAGGGCCGGGGCGATAGAAGCAGGGGAGCCCCAGGCCCTTTAAATAGCCCTGGGAGCCCTGGGGTAGCAGGGCGCTCCAGGGGCTATTTAAAGGGCAGGGCTCCAGCTGCCTCTGCCGCCCCGGTCCTTTAAATAGCCGCGGGAGCTCCGCCACTTCCCCAGGGCTCCAGCGGCTCTGTGGGGGGGGTGGGGAGGGAAGCAGGGGAGGGGCCGGGGGAGCCTCCCCAGTTGGGAGCTCAGGCGGGCCAGACAGGACGGTCCCGCGAGCCGGATGTGGCCTTGGGACCGGAGTTTGCCCTCTCGCCCCTTTAGGAACCGGTTCTACATTGGCTTCTAAATTTAGCAACCGGTTCATGCGAACTGGCTCCAGCTCACCACTGGTCTGGTGTAAATGTGATCTCTTCATTTTATGTTAGCTAATGCTAATTTGCTCTGCGTCTCTAACAGGGTCTGTGCAATGATTCAGTATTAAAAGAGTTCTGTGATGGGCTGTGGGCTCAAGTGGAGGTTCTTGAATGGTGCATACAGCAAAACAGGTAAAACAGCCAGAAGCACTCTTTTTACTAACCATGTATTTTGACAAAGGCTCCCCACGTAGCCAGAATTGCATATGTAGAGGTTTACTATACAAATGCCAAGTATACAATATCTATGCCATGTCTCCCTTAGTGGCCATAAGCTATAGAAGCTTGATGTTTGGCTACGTTTTTATTTAATATTTTTAAATTCTCAAGTTGAGTCAGTGCTAAAACTGGAAGAACCTTGGTGTAGACAAGGTTCAGGTGGTGGACCCGTTTTCACCATTTTGATTAGTCTTGCTTTTTCTTGCAGTATTACTATCCCAAAGAAGATTCTTTTGCAACACTTGTACAGTCTGGATTGCCACTCTGCACTCTACTCTCTTCATCACCTCACCAACCTTCTGGCCCTGAATGAAGAGGATGTCATTGAGCTTCTTCAGAAGGTTCCAGCCAGAGACCAGCAGACTCCGGGTAAATGAGTAGGAATGTGATTGCAGAAGGACACCTTTAAGAGTCCACTCAGCATATATCTTTAAAATCCTCATAATGCTGATAGTACTCCCGCCTGGAAGGATCAGTGCATACAACTTGCACTTCGCAAATAATAAACATATCATTTAGCAGAACTTAAACCCAACTCCATAGGGTGTAGGAAAGTGATTCTCAACAATTTCCATTTTAAAGGAGAACTGTCTCCTATGAGAAGGTTATGAAACCCAGTTCCAGGGACTCTGAAGATGGTAATTTAACTTTGCACATACATGATAGCATCTTCCACCAGAGTACTTCAAAAATATTTAAGACCTTTTTTCTGAGTATAACTTAATAAAAGTTGTCAAGGCTGATTCCCCACTCTGGTACTTTGAGTGCAGAAGGTTGGGGCCTGCAAGGATTCTAAAAATTAATACTGGCCACTTCAGGCTGATATTAAACTCCCAAGGTCACAGCTTCTCTCTGACCTTGGATGGGTAGATGCTGCCACCACTCAAGTGCAACACTCCTCCCCTTTTGAGAACCCAGGCAGGAGCACTTGGGAATTCCTTCCTGTGGGGTACCCTCAATCCCTTTCTCTCACACACCCTTCAGGGAAGAGCTGAGAAAGAAAACAAAGGAAATCAGCTGTTGCCACCAGCTAATTAAACAACATATGCACTAACCTCTTAGGACACACACAAACCAATTTTGTTCTTAAAAAATAAGTTTTATTTAAAAAAAAAAAAATTGGAACTTAGGCTATTGCTAGAATTAAAAAGAGCAAATATAATAATTAAGCATCAAGAATGGTTTTCTTGAGGTCCAGCTTAAAGGTTACAAGCAAAACAAAAGAATTTGGGGGTTAGCACAGAGGAGTCCATAAGCCAATAAGAAATAACCCTAATCGCGTCTTCCTGATTTACTTGCATATCTCGGGTTCAAATAAGTAGTTCTAGGTATGATCTGATGATTTTCCATACCTGGCTTAAAACTTCTTATAGCATTGCTGCTATGTGTCTCCTCTCTCCAGAGAACAACAGACAGACAGATAAAGGGAAAGTTTTTTTTCCCAATTTTAAAAAGTTTTGGCTCTTTTGATCAGGTGCCCGCTCACTTCCCTTTACCTGTGCATGCAGGCAGACTTTTTCACCCTCTAGATGTAAAGCAAGTAGAGAACAGCTATAGCTAACTGGCTGGCTGGGTGTCCACAAAAGGGATCTACCCCCCCTCATTTATCACAAAAGTGAATTAATTTTAAAATCTCATTTGCTTTTCACTGTCCTTTCCCTACATATTCTCAGCTTGGAGAGTGACAGTAGACAGGTCAATTTCTCTATGGCTCACATGCACATGCGCAAGGCTCTTGGGTTTCAGTTTCCAACTGGAAGGGAAGATTCAGTTATATTTATAAAAATCCATACTCATTTTTTAAAAATTCACTGATGCACAAAACGCCATGCCATTTTCTAATGTTAGGTTTTGCAAAAGCCTCTTAAATTTAACCTTAACATTTGGCCCTACACTAGCCGATGGCGTGCCTATTTTAAATAAAAGAAATAAATAAATCTAGGCTTTGAAATTCCTTAGATTACTATGTAATGTATGTTAAAGGAATTTTCAAGAGTTTTTCAGAAGCGCCTGTTGTGCTTGTATCTTCAGTAAGTGAAGCTAGTATCTAGGTCAGTGGTTGCTTCCTGGCAGGGGCTCTACTTGATGCACAGTAGCTTTGACTCCACAGAAAGCACTGAAAACTGGAAAGCTGCAGACTCTTGTGAGGTGTCTTGGTTTTTGTTTTTCCCCTGCTTGTGGGAGTTGTGTGTGTCTGTGTATGGGATGTTTTTTGAGGTGTTTAAATGAACCAATAATTTTCAATGATAGAACTTGCAGTAATGCTGAATCTGATTTCTTTTGCTTTCTAAAAGGAAGCCAGTTCTTTATCTCCTACCACAAATTGTCAAGCAGGTGGCTTCCTATTTTTTAATATTAAATTCCTGACTTTGTGTGTGTGCTGATGACAGGGAGTTGGGGATCAAATAGTGCCCCTAATGAACAGAGGTTTATCTCTGTCTCACCTTCCAGCTCCCTACGCCTGTTCAAATGAATGTTTGTGAGACAGAGGAGAGGTAAAGGTTGGTCATGGGATAGGCCTAGGATGAAACCCAACCTGGGGCATTCTTCTGGCTCTCCTCCCCCCCCCCCCCTTTTTTCCCCCTCTTTTTTTTCCCCTTTTCAATTATATTGTAATTATCTCACACAGTCAGCAAGATCTCTTTTTCTTTTTTTCTTTCAAGGCCTGTTGTTGAGAGTTATTTTGAGGCTGTGCCATTACATTAACTTAGTACATTACTCCTCTCTGCAGATAGATGTTTGTTAGAATCTCAGTTATTATACTGGACTCCACCTTTAAATGCCTGCTGATGAAATACTATCCGAGACCTCTCTGGGGCGGGAAGACTCAGGCCACTTAGATCTGCCTGACTCATGCAGCTGCACAGAAGGATAATTCTAGCCCTGGTTTCACTTCTCTAAGATCACTTGAATTTACAGAACTAGTTAATGAAAATTAAACCTTCCCTTTTCTTCCAGCTCAGTGGTGAATTAAGAGACTTGCATTTAAAAGGAGTGCTATGACTGTGAATTCTTTTACAGTTCAGCTTCCTGACAGAGTATATTTAGATAGCGTATCCTGAAATTGAAAGAGTGGGGGGAGGGGAAGCCTAAAAAAAGTTTTCTACTCTGAGGATGACGATAAAAAGGATAATTTGAGTGAGCCCCAAAATAGCAACACATACCATGAAAAGGCTTCCACCCACTTCGCTTCCTTCCTGTGCATGCACCTGTCTGCTGCTGCCTCAGTTTAATTTTTGCTGCTGCTGTTACTTGTTAACACTCTACTACAAGGTCTGGAGAAGAGCATGCTTCTGAGCTTCCCCCTCAGATCAGTGTATCAAGGTGATCTCTCTTTTAGTGCATGAGACAGTGTAATTGACCATGAACAAAACAATGAAACTAACCAGACACAAAGTGCTGTCAAATGCACAGACTGGAGTATGGGTTATATGACACCTGGCTAAAACACCAGCAGCCACCTTTCCTAAACTATCATTCCTGCAGTTGTTACTATCTACAGAACTACAGTGGAGGGAAGCTTCAGGAAAAAAAGACTAGTCTAAAGATAGCCCTATTAGCAGCTGTTGCACTTCTGCTTCCAATGTGGAAAGGACCCAAATAAAGTGTTTCAGTTATAATGGTGTTCGGAGACACAGTGAGATAAATTATGTTTGAATAGTCTGGATGAAGACTTTTTCTGGAAAGCCATGTGAGTCAAACTCTGCTCTAGTCTATGTGATTGTCTGCCCTTATGCATTTCTGAAAATCTCCCACCATTGTTTTAGCAAGAGAGGATGTATCCCTACAGACTTGAGACTGGCGTTTTTATCACTGCAATGACTAGCTGTACTGAGTAGGCGAAGGGTATGTCAACATTGCAATTAGGCCAGCAACGGGGGCTTGTGTCTGCTGACTCAGGCTTATGGGGCTTGGGCTACGGGGGGCTGTCTAATTGCGGTGTAGATGCTCAGGCTGGAGCCCAGGTTCTGGGACTCTTTCCCCCATTGTGGGGTCCTAGAGCCTGGGCTCCAGCCCAAGCTCGAACATCTACACCACAATTAGACAGCCCTATAGCCCAGGACCCATGAGCCCAAGTCAGCAGACACAGACCAACAGCAGGTATTTAGTTGCAGTGTAGACATACCCTTACAGGACAGGATGGTAAAAACACCCGAGTACTGTCAACATTCCACCCTCCACCATTGCTACCACCAGTAGAGCTGCAATGATGGAAGTAAGGCTGTGCTTACACTGGCGGATTTATTTTGTGTAAAAACTCCTTAGTTTTATGGCATGATTCTCAGAAAAATCTGTGCTCGTGGTTTTCATGGAAACAATGCTTGAGCACTCTGATTAACATAGTTCAATCACTGTTCTAGCTAATGCAGTTCAGCTCCTGGTGTTTGGACAGGACCATAGGCATTATGTGACTCCAGTACATTGGTTTGAATAGTTCATGAATTCCCATGCTGCACTACCAGCAGGCAGATGGACTGGCCCAGTCCTTCTATTAAAAAAGTACTACTCTATTGTACAGTAGTGGTCCCAAACACTGCAGTAACATTGTTTTAAATGGTAGTGTTTGGGACCACTACTGTACAATAATGCAGTATCTATTAGAAACCAATACATTTATCTACATAGGGAACATAAGTTGTACTGAAAGCAGAAATACCATAATATGCTACTGCCTGTGCGTTTGGTTCCCTGATGAGCTAGTGATGACTTGTACATGGTATTCAGCTCTGCTGTTTTAATGTGATAAAAAGGGACCACATTTTTAGCATGTGACACTTTTCCTGCCCCCAAAACAAGCTGAGAAGGGCGGGGAGAATTCGTGGGGGAGACCTTTCAAGTTGTTGGTATCTATCATAAAGAAACCAAAAGGGTATAATTCCCTTATTTCCTTCAAATCCTTTACTGGTCACCTTTAATCATGCTTAATAGTCATTAATAAGTGTTGTTCAAGTGGGGTAGCGCCCAAACTAGATTTTAAAAGTTTAATCAGCCAGTTTTGTTGGAGTCAAACTATAATACAGCTAGGTTAATACAAATTCTTTAGAGCAGTTCATAAACTAGTTTGGCCACAAAGTCTGCACAAGGAAAATCTACCATGTTGCAGGACACGTTATAACATGCTAGCATTCAACCTGGTTAAAATAAGGTTTGACCTTGCATTGTAAATGGATCAACACAACTCCATCCTATCTACACTGCAAGGCCAAACCATATATTGAATGTGTTTAACTCTTCTGTGTTGTAACCACATCCAGCCACACAGATCTTTTGGCAATGTTTATACTAGGATAGATTTGCTTAAATTTCCCACTGTTGCCAAGTATGGATCTTGTTCTCTGTTCTTTGTTTCATATGTTGTTAAATCATAATATCGTGGAGGTCAACTGTGGAAAGCCACCTGTATAAGAAGTGACTGGAGAAGAGTGATTGTGGGGTGCACAGGGTCAAGGATGATGATCAGGTATAGGAAATGGCAAGAAGAAAGGGCAGAGCTACTCATGGGAGAAGGAAACTAAGAGAGCATCAAGATTACCTGAATTATCAGAATGTAAGGAAGTGGCAGAAGATGAAATGGGAACCAAGCTGTGCCAGGGGCTTGAAGAGGTGATATCTAGATATAGGTATAGATGTGAGAGAGAGTTTCAGTGAAAGCAGACAACGTAGCTGGCATAGTAAACAAGGAAGATGATTTTGATAGCTGTATGTTGGAGGATATTGAGGGTTGTGATGTGGAACCTGGAGAAAACCGAGAGGAAGAGATTGCAGTAATTGAAGCAAGAGATAAAAAAACCAAGGGTTTAGAAATAGAATTGGAGAGGAAGAGGCAGATTTGAGATGTAGAGAATTTAGCAATAGCCAGGGTGGAATAGAGCGTAAAGCAGATGGAGGAGTCTTAAAACACAGAGATTGGGAACCTGTGTGACAGGAATTATGGTAGAATTGGCTGTGGAATTGTCTAGTAAATAACTGATTTGAGGTATTTAATTCCCTGGAAGCATGTCTACAACTTGAAATATAAAATTAAAGGGCACCTCTCAATTTGAAAATCTTACTTCTGTCAGAACACTTTGACCCTACTATATCACGAGTACCCCGTAAGGAGACTATACCCAAGACAAGTTAATAGGTATGTGGGACAAAATTACTTTTCCTTTTTAAATTGTATTTACTTTTGTGTAGTTTTCACTGTCTTCTGCAGTATAATTTGTTAGTTTCCCTCCTGCTGAATATTTGTCCTCTTTATAAACATCCATACAGAGAGGGCAGAAAAATTCCTACTTTCCTTTTCTAAAAGGAATTCGGGATGGAGGGAAACTTGAAGACATGTTAGAAACTAGAATTAGTCAATGTCCCTCAAAATATGTGAGAACTTATCCTCCCATGTTTCACTTTGCAGCGGTGCCAGTTTCCAGCCTCCTGAGTCAGCAACGCAACCTGGTGCTCTTCCGGGCATTTTGCGCCATGAAATACGCAATCTATGCACTCTGTGTGAATTCACACCATCATTCGAAGTGCAAGGACTGCATGCACAGCCTTCTCAGTGACTTCCCTGAGGACTCGACCCCTCTTAAAGAACCACCAGGAGATCGGCCTCCTTGCCTAGGTTTAGTAGCTTGTACATATCTAGTTGCTAGATTCTGTGGATTGTAATTTATTTTAATATTACACTGTGAACATCTATAATTCCTTTATCCAAAGAGCTCAAAACACTTACAAACAAATAAACCTCACAGCATCTATGTGAGGTAGAGAAGTGTTACTTTCTACATCTATTACTATTAAGTGTAAAGCACTCTAAAATCCTTAGATTAAAAACATTCTATAAGGGGAAAATGTTAGTATTAATGGGATATTTTAGCTGGGATTTTTTAAGAGAGCTTGATATTTTTGTAGCTAATGTTGTGGTTACATAATCTCTCTTAGTGGCAACAAGCTATAGAAATGTGCTAAAATGGAAGAAATCTGAGTCTGGGCATCAGGGCATAAGATGGTCACTGTTGGGGTCAGAGAGGAGTAATTCCCTGTTCCCTCATTGCACATTTAGATGCTTTATCAGGAGAGGAAGGTTCACCTCTGAACCATTAGCGTTAGTTATAGCTGGAGGCAGGATATTGAGCTAGATGGACCAGTGTTCTGAACTGATATGGCAAAGATTCTTTTAAAAGTCCATTGCCATCTTGTTCTTTAATGGCTCTCTTGGTTCCCATTCTTGTAACTTTGAGCACCACTGTGGAATCAGAAAGTGGGTAGGGGAGGAGGAAACAATTCCTGGAAAATATTTTAAGTGTGTTTTTTATTTATTTTTTTTATAACACATACAGATTGTCCAGCTATTTTTCCTCAGTATCTTGCCAAGTGCCAGCAGTTCTTACGGAGTGTCCCTGCTCCTCTGCATCTGGAGCTTCTGGAGAACATCTTCTCCCTGCTTTTTGTTTCCTATAGTGACCTCTACACAGAGACTTCCCTGCCCGAGGACTATGCAGAAGAGGACGATATTGTGAAAAATTGCTGTGGTGCTGGGAACTTGGATGGTGGTGCCAGCCGAGAGTCTTCCACCTCAGAAAGTCCACAGCACCCAGCAGAGCCTGAAAGGAAGGCAGAGAGACGTCCTCAGGCCCCCCGGACAGTCTACCATGGTACCCAAACTCTGCTTGGCTCAGAATTAAGTGGTGAGACCTGTGAATCCTCCAGGCTGAGCTATCTAGATCTGAAACATTTTGCCAGTGGTGTCAATGGATTTTTAGTGGATGATCTGGCAGTGGATGCCATCCTCAAGATGCTCCTCAACCACCTGGAAGAAATTAAGAGTTCTCTCCCATGGGATTCGAGTAACGTGCCCCATGAGGAGCTGGAGTTGGTGGAGTGCTTGAATTTCTCTGTGAATAGAGATGTCTTTGGGAGCAGAGTGCTGCAGTTCTCCAAATACCTCTCTGAAGCTCAGTGGAGATACAAAGTAGTGATGAGTAACAGAAATACAGGTAAGATCCACTGGGATCTCAGTAGCGCCAGCTTGGTGATCCTTGAATTGAAAGATCTACAGCAGACGTGGGAGAGGAGCTCATTAATCTGGTGGGCTAGTGTACTGGTCTTTAGTGTAGCCAGCAAGTGACTGTTTTCTCCATTTCTTCTTTTGTCTGCTTCACAAAGTCGCTACATGATGTGAATGGCTGGAAGCTTCTGCTCTAGAGAGGCCCAGGGCTGGGAAAACAGTAGGTAGTGCTGGTCAGTCTTGAGGTGTAGTGCTAATGTCTTCTGGAGCCTGTGTGGGCTCAGACTTAGCAGAACATTCGTGGAGCTGAAGTGTTGTGACCCTTTCTCCAACGAACCTGACTCCTGAGGGTGTATTAAATATTAGTTACTTTGAGCAGAGTCCAGGGGCAGTAGCATACTGATAGGAATCACAGAACCTTCCTTGGCATCTGTGGACAGATGAGTCTGAACTTCTAACTAGGGCATTGCCCTGTACCATACTGGTGTGTGTCCATCCTTATTTGTACTAAGCGCCTAGTTTCTTGCTATGTATCTGGCCATTTTTTTTTTTTTGTCATGACCAGTTGCCAGTCAGTGCATTTGTATGTGTATAATAATGACTCCTAAAGAAATCACTAAGACTGCTACTCTTTCAGAACATCAGCTTGCAGCCTCCAAGAGACACTTCTCCTTAACCAGATGCTCCAGCTTGAGGAAGCGCCGTCAAACTCAAAGATGGAGGATGGGTGAGTTAAGAAATTGCCGTGGAGGCCGCATTGCAAGTGCATTAGCACTACATGTCATGTGACCTGGATAGGAAACTAATTGGTGGTGTCTTGAGATGCGTGGCTCACGGGACTGGAAATTGGCCTAGTACTCTATCTCCTCTAGCCAGTGTCCTAGATAGATACGATTGGTGTTCTGTGTGAAGTGTGGCTGGTCCCAGTCCAGTACCCATTGGTTAGATGTCGTCATCCCAAAATCAACCTCACAATTAAAAGGCAACACACTTAAAACTGATACATGGAAATAATTCTTTCTATACATGTGATTATTCTGTGGAACTTGCAAGATAATTGTGTTTTTAAAAAAAAAAAAAAAAAAAAAAAGCCACCCCCCCCCCCCCCCCCCCCCCCAAAACCTATTTATGATCATGAATGAGCATAGCATCTGCAGTGATAGAAACTCGGATAAAAATTACAGTAGCCTTTGAGTCTCCTGCCTCAAGACTTAAACTGATCACCTTGCGGGGAAGAAAATCTCACATCCTTTTCGGCTCTCAAACAACATTGTAGAACTAGGACTATTCTTGGAATGGGAGTGGTTAAGTTTTCCTTTGAAGCATCTGACATTCTCCACTATCAGGAAACCAGACTGGATGGCCCACTCTTCTGTTCCAGAGTGAGTGTCTTCTTTAAGTGATGGCTCATGTCAAGACCACATCAGTGGTATCTTGCATTTGCCTAATAAACTGTGTTATCCCCATTGAGCTCTTTTGCCAGAAGAGGAGCTTTGATTGCCCTGTCTGGGTCCGATATATTTCTCATGCTGTTTTTATTTTCCATTTCAGATTGTAAAGAGGGAACTTCAAGTCAATCAGTGGAGAGTACAAGCAGTGAATTGAGCACCAGCACATCAGGTACTAAATTTCATTGAAAGGATTTCTTTGTTTTGTTGTTACACAATGATATAATGCAGCACTGGAATTAACTGATTGGTTTGTGCACATTTCTGCTCTGCGCAGGATGGAGTCATTAGACTTTCAGACTTTCTCCTGCTAACAGAGATTCTGGGTTGAATACCATGGACCTGTTCTTTTTGGAACAGGAAGATCAGTATTCTCTTGCTGCTTCTGTGATTTTGGAAATGGCTGTTATGCAGTGTAGTGACAATTGTGAATCTCTAGGAGGCCACAGATTTGTCAGAATATAAAATATTTAAATTCATAAAAAGGCTTAAAGGACTGCAACTGCCCTCTCCCAAACACTGGGGTACCAGGTCCCTGAATTGTCTTCTCCCTCTTATTATTACAATATAAATATATATATCATGTACGTTTAGCAGCTAATGCGTTAATACAGAATATGTGTGTGCTTGGATGGAGTTATGGTTGTGGTAAGAGCTAGAACTGTGACTCTCACTGTTGTACCTTTAAAATATCACGGATAAAGTCACACTAATCCAGAGCCTGAGCTGACCCCAAATACCTTTCTAAGTCATCTGGCATTGTGGTATCTAAGTGCCATGCTGACTTCATTGATGTGGTGTGGGCTCGTCACCTCTCAAGCCCATGGGTTTTTTGCTTGACTCGTGTCTGTTGGGGAATTGTTCTGGAATGCTTTGTCTGAATGAAGCTGTATTAAAAACTCTGTATTTTTCCATGGAATACAGAGTCTATTGGACCTGAGATTGCCTTTCAGCTTCTTTGTCCAATCAGCAGTCACAGTTGGTACTTGACAGAGTGCCTGTCACCTCAGGCTGATCTCACAAGCTAAATAGGAATAGGCCAGGTCAGCACTTGATTAGAAGACCATCGACGAACACCTAGAGTTCTATATCAACATCGTTGTCTGAGACCCATCCCTCTGTTACTACCGGGCCAGTGCCCCTGCTGGTGCCTGGGGATGGTCGGCTTCTGGGAGGTGCTGTCCTTCAGGTGAATTGTAAAACTGAGGTCCAGATCAGTAATAGTTATTGAAGATCCCATGAAAAATATAACAGTAGGATTGTTAACTGAAAATTGTTCTTCACTTTCTGGCCTAAATAGTTGTGTGATGCTGCAGTGCCTATTAAACAGGGTCTGCCACAGAGGCAGGTGAACTCATCTCTGTAAAGTGCTTTGGATTCTTTGCAGTGGGAAGCATTATATGTAATCATGATCAGCTGGATGTTGGTCACTTAAAGCAGACAATACAACCCCTTACAACTGTTTTGTAAACCCCGCTTCAAATTCCCCACCTCCATATTAAAGCCGAGAAGCATTGGTGCCTGATGAAAAGTTTGTTTCCATTATAACCCAGCATGTTGTTTTCCTCTTTGTTCTTGTAGAGGGAAGTACCAGTACTTTGTCTGGCTGGAGTGACCTGGAATGTAGGCTGAAACCTCAGCAGCAGAACCTCCTCATCCCCATGATGCTCTCCCCACCTGAGTCGCTCCTAGTCTCCTGTATCCTGAGGGGGAACTTTATAGAAGCCCATCAGGTAAGTGTGTGTGATCATTACTACATAAAACTTGGAAACGGCTTCTGTATGGAAGCCTGCACTGGTGATGACTGAGGAGATTTGTATTGAATTTCTACTGTCAGCCATCTGGGTTTTGAAGGACACACAAATGTGAGGGAGAATGTTTTCCAAATTCAGGTGTCCGAGGGAATCCAGCAGCAGGAGAGAAACAAGCATCTAAGCCACTAACCTCAAGGAAATTTTCTTTCTCTTTTAAAAATACCCTCTTTTCACCTGGGTTTTCAAAGTTTGCAAAGACTTTACCAGGCCTGGGCCTAACTTAGTGTTCCAGCTGGGTGAGGGAGAAGGTGAGGAGCCCATGTGTGAAACACCACTCTTGAATGACAGGCAGTATTTGAGCTATTTTTTTTTTGGTCACTGGTCCAAAAAACATGACTCCACCACATTCATGCCCAGTTGTAGTATGCAAAGACACACTGTAGTCCCCTGGCTGTTGGCTTGGACTGGTGTGTATGGCACACTTGCTTTATGGGCAGGTGAAGGTGGTGTGTTTTGTGGCCAAGCTGTCAGAACAGGAGGCCCAAGGTCTGTGTGCAGAAGTGTCTGCCATTGACTCCTAGCCCCCTCGTTTACATGTGCAATTAGCCAACTTGCGCATGTAATTGTGCCTCTATATTGCCACATTCAGTTACAATTGCATGTGCATTTTTGCATGTAGCTTTCAGGCTACCTTTCTGAAAAACTGACCTGAAGTATTTTGGCAGTTGAATCCTCAAGGAAGTGCAGTGGCCTGGCTAAGATTGAGAGGGACATTGTCAAGTGCTTTTGCATAGTTACCCTTGCATCAGCAGTAGGTAAATGTCAAGCCCTTAAACAATTCCAGTTAGCAAACATGGTATTTTTATTTTCCTCTCCTGGGGCTAACAGATCTGGTTTTTTTGCTACTTTGTGTCTCTACAACACTGATGTTAACAGGACTTGGAACAGGGTTTAACTGATGTTCCTCCTGATGGTTGTGTGGGTTGCTAACGTAACTTTAGAATATTCTAGATGGTATTCCCTGGCTGATGAGAACTAATTTACACTGTGGGACTAGCTACTTCATCCTTTTAATGTACAATGTATTGGAGTCTTGTAACAACTTTATAAGTTAGTTGTTAAAGTGAATCCAAATCCAGTGTTATGGCACCTGCAAGCAGAGCTATATAGCTATAATTGCAAAAGTGTTTCCATTATAAATCCCTGTTTTCAGGCATCTATAACTTTCTGAATAAAATTGCCACGTGGGCTGAAATTACTCATGTTTGTTTTCAGTTGAGGCTTTTTTTTTAAGTTTAATAAAATGTTATGTAGCCCTTCAAACAGTATTTTGATGATGTACGGTATTACTTGCATTCATTACTACCTGTGACAGGTGGCTTTGATGTTTAATCTGGAGTCTTCGGGTTGCTATGGTGAGCTGGTTTTCATGGAACGCTATCAAGAGGTGGTGCGGGAGCTCGCAAAAGTGGAGCACAAAATTGCATATCAGTCAGCTGATGGTATTGGAGGCATCAGGAGATCTGGCAGTGGCCGCTCAACGCTTCAGGCTATTGGGAGTGCAGCAGCGGCAGGTAAGGATTGAATGATTGAATCCTACAAATTAGAGATGGGGAATCTGGCTAAGAGGTGGAAAACAAATAAGGAAGAACAAGAGCTCAGATGATACAGCGATGACTGTAATATGATTGCTTGGAGGAATAAACTGGCCTTTTTACATTAATGGCCTAGAAAATGAGAACAACAGGGAGCTGGCAATCTATGAGTAACAGTTATTTAGGCTTTTAAAAACTGGAGATGACTGAGGAACTTCAGAAAAACCTTACAAAGTTGCAAATCTGGGCAACGTGATAGTCAATGTTGATGAGTACAAGGTGGTGCATGTTGTCAGAACATAGTAAACTATTCAGACTGGCATGTTGCTGGGTTCTAAATTAGCTGTAACCACTCAGGGAAATTAACCAGGCATCTTTGTGACTAGCTCAGTGTGAACCTCTGTTCCATATACAGCAGTGGTCCAAAGAGCTGACCAGATGCTGAACTGCATTAGTAAAGGACCAAAGAATTATCCATTATGGGACATAGAATATTTGTTCAGTTTAACCAGTGACTGCATGTTTTGCTGGATTGTTTAGGTATGGTATTTTATTCTATCTCGGATGTTACTGATAAATTGCTTGCCACCTCTGGAAGCCTTGTCCCTACTCTCCAAGAAAACTTTTGGACTAGCAGCATCCAGCTGGAGCATACAGATCCTATGAGTGAAGTTGTGGCAGACCTCAGCCCTTCAGCAATGGCAGCATTTGACTTAGCTTGTACTCAGTGCCACCTGTGGAAAACCTGCAAACAGCTGTTGGAAACAGCAGAGAGACGATTACATAATAGCCTTGAAACAAGGGGTAGGTTTCCCTTTTCTCTGTTCAGCTGTGTGGGATTTGGAAAAAATGCCTGTATGCTCTCTCTAGTTTTAAAATAACTGTAGTTCATAGTAACAAGGAGTTTTAATGAACTCTGTCATATGTCTTCCACCCTCAACCCCTACTTTCCCTCCCTTATCCAATGTTGCTTGTAGGCCGCAGACTCGACTTCATTCTACTGCACTCTGATGGCATAAGGGGTTTCCCAGCAGTTCTTCAACAAATAAATAAAATTCTCAACTACCCTTGCATGTCACAAGGACAATCCAAGTCAGGTAAGTATTTTCCCTTCTGCATGTTTTGAGGTCTTGGTTTTTGTTGTATTGGTTGCTAGTTTTCCAGGGCTAGGGAGTACATTTGCAGACTTTGTTCCTTCTGAAATGTCTTTGTTGTATGCTGAATTGGTATCTATTCCCTTTGTATTATGGAAGAGTATTTGTTTAATGTATCAGCAACTTTTTTGGGTGTACTGAAAATCCATAGACTGGATTTGGCCTTTACCACAATGGATAAGTAAATATAGCTAAGTAGTTGTTCATTAAACAGAGTCTTCCAAAGATTTCCATAAAGCACCATGGAAAAATATAGCTTGAGATGTGGAAGCCATCGGGAACTGCTTTTAAAAGATCTTAATATAAATGATTAAATTTGATGGGTTTGATTTTTAAAACTTGGAATGACAAAATTTGTCATCTCTTTTCATGTTTTTATCTGTGGCACAGGCATGCACTAAAACTTTCAGAAGCACATACATGCATCTCTCTGCAAATTAGGTTGACTGCTGCATGAGTAGTTTTGGTACACATATACACCTCTACCCCGATATAACACGGGTTCGCATATAGCTCGGTAACCCCGGGGCTCCGACAGCGGGGCTCAGGTGGCGCTTTAAAGGGCCCGGGACTCCAGCTGCTGCGGGGAGCCCTGGGCCCTTTAAATCACCGCTGGAGCCCTGCCGCTGCTACCCCCGGGGCTCTGGCAGCGCGGCTCAGGTGGCGATTTAAAGGACCCGGGGCTCCCCACGGCCGGAGCTCCGGGCTCTTTAAATCACCGCTGGAGCCCTGCCGCCGCTATCCCAATATAGTGGGTTTCACCTATAACGCGGTAGGGATTTTTGGCTACCGAGGACTGCGTTATATCGGTGTAGAGGTGTACATCTATCTTTGAAAATCTAGTCCAGCGTACAAGATGTGAAAAACTGATTTGAGCTGGGCATGTGGCTAGGGAAGAGAGGGCTGGAAGCATCAGGCTCCTTCCCCAGAGTGGGAACCAGAGAGCAGCAGCTTCTCAGGAAGGAAGGCAGAGCTGAAGACTAGAACTGCTCCTTTCATTGGAGGGTAATGGGAGCCAGAGAGCAAAAGGACTGGAGTTTCATTGGAGGGGATGGGGAGCCAGGAAGCAAGGGGACGTGAGTTTCTACTCTGTTTCCTAAGGGTATGTCTACACTGCTGAGTAAGCCCAGGGTTTGAACTCAGGCTCAAGCTTCTAACCTCCTTTCTGTCTGCACATAAATCACGCTAATCCAGGGCTTGGATCAGGAACCCCACAAGGGTGAAGGGTCGAGCCTGAGTCAAGCCAAGAAGTCTGCCAAAAGTATTCCACAATCTCATGGTCTGACTTTCTTTGTCCTCTGTACAGTCAAGTTTGGTGTACAGTCAAGTTTTTCCACACTGCATCATTAACAAAGGGCTAGAGTGGCCACATTTTGGAGGGTGCTAGGAAATCTGAGATATGGGTGCTTGGACTCAGGCCCACATAATGCATGTGCTGGAGCCCCAGGCTGGGACAACAATTCCTAACCTGGGGTTACAAATGAGTGTAGATGCTCAAGTCCTATGTTAACAAACCCGGGATCTGTTAACTCTCATTCTACTAGCCCAGGGCTTACATTGCAGTGTAGACATACCCTAAAAGGGCAGATGGGAGCAGAGTGAATAGTCTGGGGGATGGTCATTGAGGAGGCACAGAGACACAAAACATGGAAAAGAAGTTTAAGAGCACAGTGCAGAGAAAAAACAATTTGGGTGCAGGGAGGAGGAGAGAAGAATTACAGGCAACAGACATGAAAATAATATCTTGGGGAATGAGAAAGAAGAATGCACTCTAACAGAAGAGGAATTAAGCCAAGGATGGATAGTTGACTGACGATGCAGTTAAATACAATACAAAATTGTCAGCCCTTTAAACTACAGTGCCTCTGGCTTTGGGAGGGCATGATAGCACAGGTATCTTTATCTTGGCTTTTTACACTTCCCTGGCCTCTGAATTCCCACTAGGAAAATTTAGCTCTGCTAGCTACATCATCTCTATGGCTTACCCAAGTGCACTGATTTTGAATTGGTTAACTAGAAGTGTAAAGCTTCTCCTCTTTCTGTGTGTCTTCTAGTTCCACAAGACTTAGTGACCAGCATTAACTATCATTATTGTTGATCTTTGTTTCTCAACAGAGGTCTCAGATGAAAAAATAAGTAGTCAGTTTCGATGCAATATTGTGGACCTTCTGCAGATGTGCTACCCAACTCTGACTGAGGAGTGTATTGCTAATCAGATTGTTTTATCCCAGCACCTAGATCAAGTCCTGCAAACACTGACAAATGTTGAAGATTCTCCAGGTGAGTTTCATGGGTTCTCTTAGCATTAAAGACTCTTGCAACCATCTTTGTGCTTGTTTAAAAGAACAAACTTGTCTAAAATAGATGTAAAGGGATACAGCCTAGTAGTTTAGTTCCTCAATTTAGACAAGATAAAAATAAGTTTTTAAAAACCTAGTATTAGTAGCAATGCTGTTGTGAACCTTTTTAAATGTAAATGCACACACTCTTTTGGGGATTTAAAATCCCCCTCACCCCCAAGCATTTGCAATACAAACCTTGCAACAGTGGGCTGTTGCACCAAAATCAGAAGCTTACCAGTAGTAAAAGTTAAACTGATTAGGTTGTATTTGTTCAAGCAGAGAGAAAAGCAAAATGTAAATGACTAAAAGTAAATTCATGTTTTTAAAATGTTCAGTTTTAATAAGCTGAGATGGAAATACAAAAAAATTTGTTTTAAAAACAGATATGACTTTTAAACTGACAGTGTCTGTTTAGAGGAAAACAAAACACTTGGGTGTTAATTGATAGCTAAACAAATGGTAGTTCTGCTTCTCCTGTTTTTTCCTTTATTTGGTTGTTGCTGCCCAGTAAGGTGAGAGTAAACAAGAGTATCCATCAGTAAAACTTTGGTAGCCTAAGAACCCTGCTGTTGGCAGTGCTGTATTTAAGTATTTTAGTTCTAATCAAATTTTCTTTTATTTTTTACTAGACTCCAAAGGGAGCCTGATCACCAACTTGGTAGAACAGGCGTCTCTGAAGCCTACAGAGTTGGAGGCACATCCAATTCGTAATCAAATCCAACTTCTGCTGAAAACCCTGGACCAACACATTCAGACCATGCCAGTGAGCAGCGTGAGGACGGACTGTGTGAAGAGCTTCTTCAATTATATTAACACGCTGGCTGCTATTGTGCTACGGAGCCTGAATACAGAGCTAGGTGACGTGTCTATTGAGAAGTGTAGCGAAGCGAAGACTCACCGGTGCAGTGCCTCCTGCTGGTCGTCTAGGGAATTAGCTCTCCAGCATACGGAGCACCTCCTACTGCCTGGTGTCTCACCTGCCACTGGCCCTCGTGTCCCTCCCGGCCCCCGGTGCTCTTTACCTCAGGGTACTGCCCCAGCAGTACCCCCACACTTTGGGTCTCCCCTCCCCGGGGAACCCCCAACCCTCTATCCCCACCTTGCCTCAGTGGCTACTGCCAGTCATCATCTAGCCCCCCGCTTGCTGGGGCAGACTGCAGTCTGTAAACCACTCATCACTGCCAAGGGGGTTTAGACCAGCTGCCTCTGCCTAACCCCAGGCTACACTTCTGCAGCCCCAGTACCTCTGTAGGCCTTGCACAAGGCCTGCAGCCTGGGGAGTTACCACGCTAGAGCTCCCCAGCTCCTCTTGCTTTTCCCCAGCACTACTGTACTCTGGTACCCTTCTCTCCCAGACAGCCAGGTCCTTCTCCCTCTACAGCTAGAGAGAGACTGACTTAGCTGCTGGCTCACAGCCCTTTTATAGGGCCAGCTGTGGCCTGATTGGGGCGTGGCCCCAGCTGTGACTGCTTCCCCAATCAGCCTCGCCTTTTCTCTCTGGAGTGGGGTAACTGGCCCGCTACAGAAGCCCGTCACGAGGAGGTGACATTATCTACATTTTATAGTATGATTCCATTCTGGAAAATAACTATATGGGAGTCTTTCCATTTTCTTTGATGGGTAGTGAGGGCATTGAAGATAATTCGGGCTGTGTAGATGTAACTGGGCAGAACGTTCTCCTAGAATACTTAGCGTTGATACCACATGAGGCAGAAGAGCCCTAGCTTGAGTATATTGTACTGGCAGTTAGGAGGAAAGAAACCTGTCAGTTTACTTGTAAACCAAGCCAGTTTAATCTGGAGTCACTGGGCTGCTCTAATGTGGAACTCCACAAATCTAAGAGTTGCTTCCCAATAAACTGCCTTCTAAAGTTACATCCCTCAGTGAGGTAGAGGAAAAAGGAAGATGACAGAACCTTTTTCAGACTTTCACTTTAACAGGACCTGTCACTGTCACAGTTGTCAACTTTCACATGGTAAATAAGCACCCCAATTTACACAAAAGGCCAAAAAGCAAGCTAATCCCATTTCAAAACAAGCCAATCCCTAAGAACCCCAACATTCTGAGATTAGATCCCCCCGGTGTGCAGTATGGGACTGTGGTGGGCCTGCTGTGACCCCCTTGCCGGAAGCTGATTAAAAAAAAAAGAAGCTACAAGCTAAACAAGCAACAAGCTAGAAGCCAAAAACTAGCTAACAAGCAACTCACAAGCCAATTAAACCAAAAACAAGCCCAATTTCGGCGTTGTTCTCCTCCCCCCGTGGGTTTGGCATGTCTGATTACTGCATGTGTGGAAGGTACTGGTGCCCCAGTGTAACACAACCTCTCATGACTTCATGTTTCCATAACTGGAGAAATGTGTGGTAATAGTCCAGTGGTGCTCCGTGTTTTCCTGCTGCTTTAGAAGGTGGAAGAATAGTTTAGAAGGGGTGTCTCTAGGTACATCTGCCCTACAGAGCCTATACTGGCAATGCTATGTTGGCATAGCCCCCTAGTGTAGACTCCGCCTACACCAACAGAAGGAGTTTTTCCTGTCAGTTTAGAAACACCATCTCCCTGAATGTGAATCATGAGTTAGCCTGGGATACCAGAGCCCTGGGTTCTGATCCTGGCTCTGACACTGCTGGGTGACCTCTGACAAGACACTTCACCTTTTTGTGCCTCTAAGATGGGGTTAATGATACTGACCTGCCTTGCAGACAAGCAACTCCAGACGTTCCTGCTGCAGAGGAGACACTGAAACCATGACTACCATGGGGGAGGAGGGATAGCTCAGTGGTTTGAGCATTGGCCTGCTAAACCCAGGGTTGAGAGTTCAATCCTTGAGGGGGCCATTTAGGGATCTGGGGCAAAAAAAATAGTTGGGGATTGGTCCTGCTTTGAGCAGGGGTTTGGACTAGATCTCCTGAGGTCCCTTCCAACCCTGATATTCTATGAGTCTAACCACATTGTCTGTGTTGCCAGAAGCTCTCTTCCATCATTAAAGCTGTGTCTGCACTGGGGGTTTTGTTGGCGTAGCTATGTTTGTTAGGGGTGTGATGATTTTTTTTTTTTCTTCATATCCCTGGTCAATGTAACTATGCTGACATAATTAAAAAAAATTCCCAACAGCATTACTACTACTAGTAGTAGTATTTAAGTTGTGGGACAAGTACAAGTAAGAAGCTTTACACAGCTCCCCTCTGCGTGTCAGTGAAATTATCCCAACCTTTCACTCCATTTGTAAGAGCAGCAGCAATTCTTGCTTCAAGGCAAGCAAAACAAAAAATAGGCTGAGAAAATAAAGTTAACCTGTGTCTAGAGAATTCTAATAAACCAGATCACTATAATAGTGCATGTGTTGTGACTCTGACAAGGTTCTGCTGCAATTTTTCCCTGTAGCGTTTTTCATGCTGAAGCAGATTTGCTCTGCCATTTGCAGCCAGGTCTTACTCAGATGTCTGAAGGCACTATGCTGGATCTTCCAATGCCTCCTCCAGATAGTGCAAAAGATTGTGCGGCACATCAGAGTCAGAGCAATTAGGTCATTGGGTTGCCAACTTGCTTCATTACTGTGGCCCTCATGCCTTGGTGATTTTGAGCATAGGGGCTTCAGAGGCCTAGTGTACAGATTAGCTGAATAGAACTCTGTCTGTGTAATACATTAATTTAGGTTTGTTTGTTTTTTTTAATTGTGTCTCTCTTACGTTTGTAGATCAAACTGCAGAGGTGAAGGTGGGGAACCCTTTCATACTGCTACAACAGAGCCCATCTCACTTGCTCTCTCTGCTCTTGTTTGAGAGACAAGTTCCTCCTGACAGGTTGGTGCTTTTCATGAATACTTAACTGATGAATTTAATGCTCATGAACTGGGCTGGACTCTGTCCTCTACGACTAGAATGGCTGCAGAGCAGACTTCTGCTAGATCTGAGGAAGGCATTAGTCCCTGGCTTCTCTAATGAGATGGCCACAGAGGATTGCAATTAGTGAAACTTATGGTTTTGTGACTTAGACAACTGCTGGCCATTGGGAATTGAACTGAGAGCTCTAGGGATGTGTGTTTTTTAAATTGAAAATTTAAAATGTCTGACTTCTGGGCACAGTGGTCACACATCTTATACATGTAACAAAATAAAAATAAAATTGTTTCCCAAGATCACTTTTGAGAACTTCTGGGCATGGATATTACACTGGCAGGCAAGTAGACTGGATTATCTAATGCACGTTTTCCATCTCTAAATTCTGTATTGGGCTGGTACTGAAAGTGTGCGACTTGATAACTGAAGCAGGTGTTAAATGAGACAATATTTGATAATACTTTATAAGCTGTTCAGTGTCTTTATGTAATTCACTGTACTGAGGACCAAACTGAAGGATCTTTCATGGTATTGCCCTGAGCCATGTATATCAGACAAGGGACTTATTGCATGAAATTTTAGGGTGAAGTTCTCTTAGCTGCTAGAGCCATGGCCAGTACAGCTGTTGGAGCAGCAGGTGTTTACTGTATATTTTACATTTTAACCATTTGGAGATATTTGCACAAAAGGTAATAAACTTAACAAAGTTGTATATTTCTGTCTGGATTTTATATTTCTGTCTGGATTTTACTAAGTCTGTTTCAAAAGACAACCAATCCCAGAGCAGTCCACCAATAATAGCTTATGGTAAATGTTCATTACATTTTCAAGTTCTGTGCCACCCCATCTTCCCAGCATAACTTCCCCGCTTACATAAATGCTCACTGTTTCCTCCAAGAAACATCTTATGGACCCAGCTAGTCCATGAAGCATTTAAGCTTTAAAACTCACTCTTCTTCTGTTCATATTTTGTTATGTACTTTTTATCTTTGCTGCTATTTCCAAATTCTATAACTTTACAGTGTAGGCATCTGTTATACCTTTGGCACTGCCCTGCTGCCGAGCAGTGCCCTGTACACTTTCAAATAAGTGATTACAGTGGCGGATTTAGAGTTAGTGTGGCCCTGTGCTCAGCTTCATTTTTTGGGGCCCCTCCTTGGGACCCAGCCAAGAAAAAGAACATTCTCTCTTATCTTCCCCCCGCTCCCGTTCTTTTTATTCTTTTTTTCTTCCTCCTCCTCCTATAAGTAATAGGAAGTAAATGAAAATAAAGTGAGGTACCTTGATTGTTTTTGCACTCTAACTTATTTTTCCACAGACCACTTGAAAATCGCTGAGGGTCTCGGCGGACCACTTAATGATCTTTCCAAATATTGTTTGTACCGTTAGCTAACTATTGTAAAGTGCTTTGGATAAGAGCGCTTTATTAAAAAAAATGTAAAAAAATGTTGGGGTGCTGGGTCTGGCCAGGAGTTAGGGTGCAGGAGGGGGCTCAGGGCTGGGGCGGGGGGTTGGGGTGTGGAGCGCTTACCTGGGGCAGCTCCCGTTTGGTGTGAGGGGTGCAGGTGGAGATGTGGCGGGGGGTGCAGGAGTCGGGGTGGGCTGGGGGTGAGGGGGTACAGGAGACAGGGAGGGCAGGGGACTGGGGGCGAGTGAGGGGGGTGCAGGAGTCAGGGCTGCGGGTGTGGGCTGGGTTGCGGGGGTGCTCCCAGCCCCCTGCCCTGAGCGGCTCATGGCACGGGGCTGGGGGGGGGTTGTGTAGAGGGAGTGCGGGGGCCCTGCCTTTGCTCCGCCCCGCCGTGATTCCACCCCCTTCCCCAAGTCCCCGCCGCTGCCTCTTCTCCGCCTCCTCCCACTCCCTCCCAGAGCAACCTGAGCGCTGGCAAACAGCTGTTTGGCGGCGGGGGAAGTGCTGGGAGGGGGGGCGGGAACACGGCATGCTCAGGGGAGGAGGTGGGAAGAGTCGGGGGAGGGGGAAGGTGGGCTGCCAGTGGGTTCGGAGCCTGCAGCAGGAGCCCCAGGAGCCGGCAGGACCAAGCTTCTGCCCCTGGAGCTGCCTGGCCTGGGGGGCCCCATGCCAGGGCACCCTGTGTTTTACTGTAAATCTGCCTCCGAGTGATTACTAAGAATTGGAGTAAATCATATTACCAAAAAGCCCTCTTGTTGTAGGCCCAACATTGGGCCTTTATCAAAAAGATTTGATATTGTGCTTAGCAAGTTTCTGTAGTCTGGCTAAATTACATATTCCATCCCATTCGTTTCCTGGCAGACTCCATTAATTGAGCTCTAATGAGATCGTCGTACATTGTTTTTAGGCAGGTAGTCACTGGGTCCTGACCTCCGCAGACTGGCCAGGATGGCAGTGCTGCAGCTGCTAGAGGTGGGAACTTTGCTTTGTTCTCAAATGTCCTCCCCTTCCCCCGACACTTGGAATGGAATCCACTAGCTCCAGAAAGGCTGTGTCCAGTACTTTGCTGTGGGGGAGGCTGATATGACTCTTTCAGCAGGATCCTAGGGGATCCTTCTCTGTCTCCCTCCAAAAACAGAGGAATAAATGCAGGGTTTAGTTACAGGGTGGGATGAGTTGCCAGGCTATGCATTTTAATGACTTTATCTGCAGGAAACTTACAGTTCACAGACATATAGGCAGTGGGAAGGAGCTGAGGAAATGGGTGGTATGAGCCCACCTGATTCTTAATGATACTCCCTGTTTGATGCCCCAGAGAGAGGTGGAAAACACCCCAACGTCTCCATTGTCACCCTGTACTGGGGGACATTCCTTCCTGACTCCAAATTTGGAGCAAAATATACTGTTGTAAGGTTATAAATAGGATTAGGTGCATAATCCTAGTGATTCTCACTCACACGCAGCTGTTGCAAAGGATATTAAGCCTGACTTGGGAGTGCCCTTTTTTTTTTTAATTAACAAGGTAGATCTCATTTTGAGACCATGTTGTCTATTAGTAAGAGCAGAGAAATAGCTGCTGGGACTCTGAGTTCTCTTCAGAACTCTGCTGCTTGAATCATTGTGAAGTTAGGCAATACACAACCTCGGAGTCTCATTTTCCCCTGTTAAAGGGGATAGTACGTACCTTGGAGAACTGTTGAGGACTGTTAATGTTTGTAATACTTCTTGAGATCCTGTGTAAGTGCAAGGTATTATGCACGTGCACCTGCTAAGTTGGTGCTGTTTTCACTCCTCCAGGCTCTCGTCACTGTTGGCAAAAGAAGAGTTGAACTTAAATGTGCAGCAAGTTATCATTAACTGTTGTTGTGAGCCACTGTCCTTGTGCAGTGCCAGGCAAAGCAGCCAGACCAGGTCTCTTTTGACTAACATCAGCAGCCTAGCACATCTTCATGCCTACCATTGTTTGCCGGATGTTGAGATACCTATCCACAATCCAGCTATGGACTCTGAAGAGGATTCTACTCAGCCCTCTTCTTCCCTGGCTGACTTGAACCAGCACACGCTCACTGCCTCTTCCCTGGCCTTCCTGAAGTGTCAGTCGAAGCTAATGGCCACTGTGGCATGTCTCTGTGCATCCAAGGTACAGAAGGTCCCAAAACCAAGCCTGTCATGGATGGAATTTCGGGGCAAGAGGGAGGTCCCCTTGGGCCTGGAGCAGATTTCCAAAGAGTGTGAGACATTACTGAAGGAGTTCTTGATGCTGGAGAGTTTTCTTCTCACCATGTCTGAGCCACTTCAGGATCCCCAGGAGGAGGGTAGTGGTTTGGTTAGTGGCCTCTGTGGCAAGCCGTACATGTCACTTGTCCTTTTGGGCTTGCATTCTACCATGGCTGTTGAGGTATTAATGGAAGTCTTTGAGCAAGCGCTCGCTGCAAAGGACTGGCCCAGAGCCCTGAAGGTCTTGGACCTGTACAGTCAGGATATGGAGGAGCTGACCAGCGTGAGGGATGCTGTGCTGAGCTGTGCGACTGCTGACGGTAAAGGGAATGAGTTTTCTTTATAGTGTACAGTCTGAAATAGGGATTGGAAATTGGGGACTGATCTGGTGATCCGTGGGCAAATCCAAAGAATGGAAATTCTTTTCTCTCCTCCCCCTGCTCCCCAAAGCATAGAAGCTGGGCTTCATGCTGGTAGCTTGTCTTTTCACAGATGAGGATGGTTGGCAGTATCTGTTCCCAGTGAAGGATGCGATGTTGAGAAGTAGATTGGCCCTGCGCTGCCTGGACAGGTGGCCCCTTGAGGCTTGTCTGGAAATCCTAGCATACTGCATCTGTGATCCTGGCATAACCGAAGAACTGAAGTCTGATCTGCAGAGCAAAACAGGAGAACTGCAGGTTTATCAAAAGGTACAAAAACCATTTTATTAAGTAACTAGCTATGGAGTATACCTGCCTAAAAACTTCTTTAACCCTTGGTTCCCTTTGGCACATAAAACATCCTCCCCAAACCCATATCCAAAATTCAAACCTGGTCAGCTTTCTGAAAGTGCTGAAATGTCAGGTTAACTCTCTCCTTCCCTCATCCATAATTTTTCCTTTCCAGTTGCCTCTGTGCTTTGTTTCCAGAGAAGACTGGAGACAAAAGCACAAAAAAATCCAAAGAACTTGAGTCCATTCTTTCAGGGTCTCTTTTTCCTCCAACCTGCACAGAGGCAGCAATCACTGGAAACTTTCCAAGAGAGTTTATTCTTGTCTGAATTTTCAATCCCAGTTTTACAAGCCTAAGAAGTTGAGGAATCCAGACTCTTGCCTGCTTATCCAGTAGGTTTGGCCTATTCATAGCATAACTGGTGCTGTGTTGTCTCTTGGAACTCTACCAGCAATCTCTTCAGACAGATATAGCTATAGCTATAGATATAGATATAAATGGGTTTAGGCCTCTGTGATAGAATCTTTTCATCTAGTCCTCTTGAAATTGAAGTGGATTCACCTAGGATTCCCAGACCCTTTCTGGTATGATAAATGTAGTTTCCTGGCTTGGGCTAACTCCTGATGCAACCAGTTCAGCTGTCTGCCTGGGCCTGGTGATGGGTTTGAAGAAATATTGTTCAAAACAATCATTCATAGAAACACTAACATTTTATTTTATTAGATTTTGAATTTGCAAGATGTCCCAACATGGAATGACTGGCAAGATCTGAAAGAAGCCTGCATTGATGATCCCCAGGCTATCATGAGTGTTATTCTGGAGGCAAAGGTATGGCATCTTACATGGCTTTTTGTGTTTAAAAATTAGAAAATGGTGGCATTATTACATTTTGTTAAGCAATGTTTTTAGATGCTTGTTTCAACAGAGTTCACAGGGCAAGAAGAAAAACTCTTAATAAATTGTGTATTGAAGAAGCTAATTGGAATCTTTGTTTAATGTCAGGATTTAAATGAAAACCAAGCACCCCCATAGTTTTGTCCTAATTTTATTCCCATACATAACCCATTTCTTCCATTCTACCTCAGAAATCCGACAAGGAGTGACTCTCTTGGGTGGTGTGTGTAAGTAACATGCTGTCCTTGCCAAGGAGAAACAAAGCTAGATGGGTTTTTCTTAATGCTTGGAAGAATAAGCAGCATGCAGTGAGTGTGCTATACTGGGAATTAAAAAAATAAACTCTTCTAGACAGAGCTTACATTTATTTGAACTTAGAATTTTTAAAGTTAAAAATACAGCTGTTGGTGAAATACAGGTTTGGACAGCATAAAATAACCAATGATGTAGAGCCCATGGAATATATCCTTCTGAAACTATTAATAACCTTGCTGGAAATTCTCAGTATAATCCAAGAACACTTACAAAAATATTTGTCCAAAATGCCTTTTTTTCAGTGGCAGGTTACAATAGTTAGCTCAGTGTAGGATGGGTCTCTGACAACATTGTATCATTTATTACCCTCCCCTGACCCGTCCAACCCTGGTGTTGTAATTATTTCTTGCTGGAGGAAAGAGTACGGTAAGACTACTGAACTGACCTTGAAATGTTAATCAGAGCATGGGCGTGAATAGCCGTAATGAAGGGAGCTGTTGTTTGCCTTCCTTCTCCTTAGGATTATGAGTTGTGTGAAGAATGGGGTCACTTATACCCTGTCCCAAGAGAACACTTGATCAGCCTTCACCAGGAGCACCTCCTGCACTTGCTGGAAATGGGAGACACTGAAAAGGCTTTGCAGGTAACCAGAGGGCTGTTTTTGCCTTGCTATCTTCAAAGGGTAGGTCACTGGTAAACAAGGGTACCCTAAGGCAGCTTATGTCAACCTAATTATGTCTGTGTACATCGGTGGGAGCAAGGCTGTAGTATGTAAGTGCCCTACTACAGTGACATTAAAAACTCCACCTCCACGAGAGGCATAGGTGTATGTCAGTGTAGTTAGGGTGACAGTGTCTGTGTAGACACTGTTACTTATATTGGCTGTTGGCTGTCATTCTTGTCAATTTCACAGCTACAGTATGGAGCTGTGAAATTGACAAGGAAGCTGGGCAGTCATCCCAGGGTGGGTGAGGGGCTCCAGCTAGAGCCTGGTTGCCCCCCTATCAGGGCTTCCTGCTATCAGCCGAGCTGCACCTGCCGTGCTCCCCACTACAAGCTCAGAGCTGCCTGGACTCTGGGCGCGTAGCTCCCTGTTGGGAGCCCAGAGGACAAAGCCGGGCTTCCAGCAATGGGGAGCCAAGAGCCCAGGCTCTCAGTCCCCTCCCCCGCCCCTCTTCAGTCTGTGGAAGCGCTCCTGGTGAGGATACGCACCACCAACAGAAGGAGGTTAGTGTGGACATGAAATGCTGCAGTAATTACTGCAGTGACTGTAAGTCGACCTAACATAGGTTGACTTAAGTTTCTAGTGCAGACATGCCCTAGGTCCTAACAAAGCCTTCTTTCTTTTGCTAGTGTTCTGGTTTGTGGGGGGGGTGTATGTGTTAATAAAGCAAGCTTCTTTGAAAGGATACTATGAGGCCCAGCTTTTAAATTCTATGGGGGGAAAAGGATTTTGCAAAATCCTAATAACAAAAATGTTTTCATGGCTTTTTTTAACTTAATGAATATGCAGGGTTTCTTGGTTTGGATTCAACATTAGAAACTATAATGGAACATTCTTGTGCTGCTAGTGCAGAAGAACCAGGAAGTGAAACTGACCAATCTGGTTTCATTGCTGCCTTGACTTAATGAAGTGTGAAAGCAAAATTCTTTTGGGTTGAATAATCATGGGACTGTTACTAAAATAACACAGAGAGAATTAATTTAAGTGCCCTCTTACAGAGAACTTTAGGATCCTTACAGGTTAACATAGGGGTCATCTTGATGATTCAGTATTTGACTCTTAATTTTTGGTCTTCTATATCTCACTTCCTGTTAAATTAAATTAATTTGCAATAAATCTGTTTATTTTTAATTGTTAGGAACCTGTTCTTGATCATAGATCATTAAGTTGAGGGCAGTTAGGCTGTGCAGTGATATGCACATAGAGGTGACTAAAACACCTTCAGGTACTTTAAGGGGTTGTTGCAATTTAGATAAAATGCTTGAAAGACTAGTGTAGGGGAAAATATCCTGCTCCACACAAGGTAAATGGACTAGCTGAGCTTAAGAGGCCTTCCCCTGCCATGTAATCAGGATTGTCTGCATATTTTTCTCTTGGCTTTTGTAGCTCTTAGAAAGAATAGAAGACTCTGATACGCGCCTTGTGATAAGCGAACAGTCTCTTGACAAGCATCCCAGCTTGGCAGCCTCTCACTTCCTAGCAAATTATCTCACTACCCACTTCTACAAGTACCTGACAGCTACACGCCATAACGAAATCCAGGCTCTCTACATGGGATCAAAGGTGAGCAAAGCCACAGAATCCCAGCTGCTTCACTCCATTCTGCATTTACAGTAATACGTACTAATTCTACAAGCACCCAACGGTAGGCCTGAGAGGAGAATTCTGCAGTACCTTGTGGGAGACCCAGGTACCAATTCTCAGTACCTGTCTGAACCAAGTGTATAAACTGGAGGTGAGAGATGGAGGAGGAGGCCTTAAGCCATCTTTGTATATGCTGAATTTTGGGGCTTTTGTAGCTTCCAGGATCATCAGAGCAGCCTCAGGACTCTATGGGCCATTGAAAGCAGAGAATAGTCAGCACAAGAGGGGAAGGGGGATTCCAGAGGATTAGAAAAAGGGAAAATACGGTGCCAATCTATAAAAAGGGAAATAAGGACGACCAGGGGAATTTCAGACCAGTCAGTTTAACTTCAGTACTCTGAAAGATAATGGAGCAAATAATTAAGCAATCAGTTTGCAAACACCTAGAAGATAATAAGGTGATAAGTCAGCATGGAATTGTCAAGAACAAATCATGTCAAACCAATCTAGTAGCTCTCTTTGACAGGGTAACCAACCTTGTGGATAGGGAGGAAGCGGTTGATGTGCTATATCTTGATTTTTAGTAAGACTTTTGATACTGTCTCGCATGCCTTTCTCATAAACAAACTAGGGAAATACAACCTAGATGGAGCTACTATAGGATGGATGAATAAGTGGTTGGAAAACCATTCCCAGAGAGTAGTTATCAGTGGTTCACGGTCAAGTGGAAGGGCATATCAAGTGGGGTCCCACAGGGATCAATTCTGGGTCCGGTTGTTCCATATCTTCATCAATGATTTAGATAATGGCATATAGAGTACACTTAAAAGGTTTATGGACAAAACCAAGTGTGTGTGTGGGGCGGGGATTGCAAGTGCTTTGGAGGATAGGGTTAAAAATCTGGACAAACTGGAGAAACGGTCTGAAGTAAATAGGATGAAATTCAATAAGGACAAATGCAAAGTACTTCACTTAGGAAGGAACCAGGGTGGATTTGATTTAAATCATGATTTAAATCACTAGTCAGGAAGACTCAATTTAATCATGGATTTCTACATAAAAGTGCATTCTTGTTGGTTGTTATAACCTTAATACATATTCTTCACAACTCAGAGATAGATGTAGGTTTCATTTTTAGAAGGTACGCACTATAACAAACTGGGGGGAAAAAAATTCAAATGTCTAGTACACAGCTTGGTCACAGACAATGCTGCAAATGTATCCAAAATTAGAAGAAATTTAGAAGAGTGTGAAGAGAGTCCCAAGCTAATAACATATGGTTACAGTGCTCATTTGATGCACCTCCTAGCCAAAGATGTCAGTGTTCCAGAAATAAAGGCTAATGTTGTTGAAATTGAAAAATATTTCCATAACAACCACTTTGCAGCAGCTGCTCTGAAAAAAGTGGGAGGAACCAAGCTAACTCTCCCACAAGATGTGCGATGGAACTCAGTAGTGGACTGTTTTGAGCACTATATCAAGAACTGGCCTAATCTGATGACAGTTTGTGAACAAAATTGTGAAAAAATAGATGGCACTGTCACAGCCAACGTTCTCAACATTGGGCTTAAGAGAAATGTTGAACACATGCCCACATCCCTTGCCTTGGGAGAGGGAAAGAATCCCAAGCTTGTTCTTGGATAGAAGTAGAAAGTACAATAGCTATTTGATGCACTCTGAGCAATGGCACTGCTACCTGTGTAATACTTAGCACATATATGGTGGATTTCATTTGAGGCTCTCCAAATGCCTTCCAGATGTGGGCAGTATTATTCCAATATCTGGATGGGAGAACTGAGGTACAGAGAGAGCAGCTGCCTTTACAGAAGTCACACCAAATCCATGACAGAGCTGGGACTAGAACTTGGGTCTCCTGATTTTTGCCATCCCTTGCTCTAGCCAATGTGTCCCTTGCTCTTGCCACTTGTTGTAGGAGCAGCCGTGATCTGTATGCTCTGTGTAACTATGCTCTGTATAACCTGTAGGTTCAAAAGGTCTGTTACACCTTCCCTCCCCCCCCCCCCTCTTTTTTTTTTTTTGGTCTCCTCTCCCTCTTTGAACACCTGTGAAGTGGCTTTCCCCCTCCCCCTCCCTCCTGGAATGCTTGTGGGGTGAATGGGCTGCTTGAGCAGCAGGAAGATCAGAAGAGCTCCCAGGTAGACAAGGTGTCTGGGACTCTGATTGGGCAGCGATCACATGCCCAATGCATGGACACTGCCCGAAGTGAAGTGTGACCAACCAGACATGGCCAAGTCATCTCTAGTCGCAGGCCAGGAGGAGCAGGTCCTTAAAAGGGGAAGGGGCCATGTGCTCAGGAGTGCACTCACAAGATTGTACCTCCAGTGAAGGCCCTTCGCCTGGACCGCTTGGCCAGTGGTTCGCCACATTGCATTTCATCGTGCCTCGGGAAGACTTACCTTCATCGCACCATCCAACGCTGCTCTGTGGGACACTTACCTTGAAGGATCCTGACATCTCCAGTGCCGTGCCTGTCCTGGGAGCGTGAGTATGCAAGTGAGAGTGTGACCACCTCCCCGCCTTTCTTTGCGCTTAGCTTATCAGTATAATAAACGTGTTGCTTTCTGCCAAATTCTGGTGGGTCATTGGTCCTCCCTAAGCTTACTAACTGGCCCAATTTCAGGTAACACCACTATGCTCCGCTTTAAGCAGATATTTAAGCAAACTGAATGGATTGAAGTCTCATCTATAACTCTGCCCTGTAACATTACCAGTATTGTACCTGCTTCAGTGCTCCCTAAAATAACTGGTGCATGGTGCAATACACTCTTCTGTTACCTAGCTTACCTGGTATATCGGAAAGTGGCTGTAGTAAGTGGCCGTTCTTGGGAAAGGTACTATCTACTGCAGGGGTCAGCAACCTTTCAGAAGTGGTGTGCCGAGTCTTCATTTATTCACTCTGATTTAAGGTTTTGCGTGCTAGTAATACATAAACGTTTTGAGAAGGTCTCTTTCTATAAGTCTATAATATATAACTAAACTATTGTTGTATGTAAAGTAAATAAGGTTTTTAAAATGTTTAAGAAGCTTCATTTAAAATTAAAATGCAGAGCCCCCCCGGACCGGTGGCCAGGACCCAGGCAGTGTGAGTGCCACTGAAAATCAGCTCGTGTGCCGCCTTTGGCACGTGTGCCATAGGTTGCCTACCCCTGATCTACTGTCTCCCTTTTACCCTATGATGAATGTAGTGGAACCCAGCTGCAAAAAATTATTAAGGATTGGGTTAATTGTTGTTTTTGCCTGCTGTCTATTGTAGTGGGAGAACCATATTCTGCCTTTCTATAACCCCTCTTACCTGACAACCGTAAAGCATATTACAAATGCCAATTACATACCTACTTCACAGGGAGATTGTGATATTTCATATTACAGATGGGGAAACAAACTCTCTTGCCTCAAGAGGTTTGCCCAAGGTTACATAGCAAGTCTGAGGCAGAGCCAGGAATAGGACCCAGGCTCTCAGGTCTAGTCTTTAACCTCTAGATATCGCTTCCTCCACCATATAGATCATTCTGCTGGGTGCTTTTTGGATGTAGACAATCCTGGGATTCTGGCTATGTGATGATGGTCTCCCTCTGTCTCCTTCCTGTGTCCAAGGTGTTGCTGACTCTTCCTGAGGCCTACCGTGCTAGCTACTCCCATCTGTCCTCCAGGCCACTGCTCATGCTGGAGCAGCTGCTCATGAACATGAAGGTGGATTGGGCAGCTGTGGCCGTACAGACGCTGCACCAGCTCTTGATTGGGCAGGAGATCGGCTTCACTGTGAACGACATGGATGCTTTGCTCTCCAAGTATTCAGAGAAAGCCCTCGACTTCCCCTACTCATTAAAAGAGAAGAGATCAGGTGACTGCGTTTCAGAATTTTCCCTTCTACCAGGGAAGGCGGGGTGGAGGCTACATTGTTGTCAGTTACCCTTAAGAGCACCCTACTCCATTTTACTGCAGGGTTTTATACAGCCAGATATCCCCTCCTCGTTCCAGCCTAGGGCATATTCTTTGAGAAGTCCTCTCCTTTTCACCACAGCAGGTGTTTTCAAAAGATTAGTAGCCCAAATAGTCTTAATTTTCACCTGCTGCTTTTTTCAGGGCCTCCTTCCTTTTACCATTTAATCTCATCCCTTTCAATGTAAATTCATTGATGGACTTAATATATAATAGGGTGCTTCAATAGCATCTTGCCCAAAAACAAACGTGAGTTTATGTTGTGTGGATCTAAATCAGGGGTCGGCAACCTTTCAGAAGTGGTGTGCCGAGTCTTCATTTATTCACTCTGTTTTAAGGTTTTGCGTGCCAGTAATACATTTTAACGTTTTGAGAAGGTCTTTTTCTATAAGTCTATAATATATAACTAAACTATTGTTGTATGTAAAGTAAATAAGGTTTTTAAAATGTTTAAGAAGCTTCATTTAAAATTAAATTAAAATGCAGAGACCCCCAGATCAATGGCCAGGACCCGGGCAGCGTGAGTGCCACGCTGCCTTCGGCACGCATGCCATAGGTTGCCTACCCCTGATCTAAATGGATCAAATCGTTAAGACTTGACTCCTGTTTGTACTCTCTGCAAAACCCCCCAGTTTGGGGGCAGTTCTGTATGATTGGTTGTCTCTGCCTCAAGAGGTCTGGGACTGGAACAGCAACAGCAGAGGGTGCTGCAGGTCAAAGCAAGTGCATCAGCAGAGCTGTGCGTGAGAAGCCTGCATAGCATCTGCTTGCATTATGCCTCCCTCTAATGGTTGAGCTTGTTTAATAAAATATGCATCTTTTGCTTGTTCCAGTCAGTTGCTTGCAGGAGATCAAGTCTGACGCTCTAATATTAGTATGTGTGTTTACCCTGCCACTGAGTCAGATGCTTCCTCTTTGCTTTGACCATCCTGTTCCAGTGGAGGGGACCCAAAGTCGGATTAATAGTGTTGTTATATCTGTCACAACTGTGGTCTTCTAGCAGAGAGTTGCAGCACCTGTCCCATTATTCATGTCTTTCACAATAGTCCTGTCCCTAGATATTGAGTGTCTCTCTCTGTTTAGGTCTCTGAGCAGTAAGACCTGTGTTTATAGTTTGCATGCCATAGAGTTAGTTAATTTGTGGGCTAATCTGCATGAAAGATGTTGTAATTTATGTCATACGAGCTAATCCCATGTGAACTCATACTTTTTTGCACACTGCTGTGAATGGATTATTATAATCTTCCTATTGGCAGATGAATGTATGACCAATATTTTATTTATTTCCTTTGCCCTAGATTCTGTGATTCGCACCCAAGAGAGTCTCAATCAGGTATCGGAGTCTGACACCTTGTCTAAATCAGGATCAGCAGAACTGTCTCCTGCCAGTTTTCCTGGTAAGGAAAAGGTCTAATGGTCACACTGTTTCTGGTCCTCTTCTTACTCCTCCTCAACCTCCCACTCTGCCCTAATCCTGCATCCCACCCCTCTCTTTAAAATAACAGTAGTTACACTCTCTGTTCAAATTCAGCACAGGTGAGTAATAATCTAGCACTGTTTAGAGGTCTGGGAAACATGAGTTTGTAGGGAGAGGGTCTCAGTTTGGTTCTTATTAGATAGGTGTCCACATCACAAAAACCACCAGCACAATTGGCACTAACTGTCCCTTTTCCAGTCAGTCCAGTTCTGGGCACCACACTTCGGGAAAGATGTGGACACATAGGAGAAAGTCTAGAGGAGAGCAATAAAAATGATTAAAGGTCTAGAAAACATGACCTACAAGGAAAGATTGAAAAAATTGGGCTTGTTTAGTGTGGAGAAGACTGAGAAGGGACATGAAAACAGTTTTCAAGTTGAAAGGTTGTTATAAAAAGGAGGGTGACAAATTGTTTTTAATTACTGAGGACAGGACAAGAAGTAAGGGGCTTAAATTGCAGCGAGGGAGATTTAGGTTAGACATTAGGAAAATTTTCCTAACTGTCAGGGTGGTTAAGCACTGGAACAAATTGCCTAGGGAGGTTGTGCAACTTCCATCATTGCAGGCTTTTAAGAACAGATTACACAAACTGTCAGGGATGGTCTAGGTAATACTTAATCCTGCCTCAGTGCTGGAAACTGGATTAGATGACCTATCGAGATCCAGTCCTATATTTCTGTGACTCTGAATGATGATAGAGAAGTTCTCCATCATGGCTGCTGCTCTTGCTGTGTTTGTGCTCTTTCTTTTCAGCTGTGTAGATAACTCTTTTTCCTCTGGGAATGATTCTTTTCCTGACTGCCTCCTTTTCCTGACGGTCTTTTTATTTAAAACAACAAAAACCTCAAGTTTGTTTGTTTGTTTGTTTTTAAAGTCCAACCCACCTTGCATACATCACCCAGCCTTAGGTTTTAAGTTTCTATTTGGTTACATCCCTACACTAGTCACATTCTGTTTCAGAAGGCTTGAGAAGCTGCCCCAAGTGATGTGATATAAGGGGCCCAAGTCCATACTCAAAAGTGCATCCAGAAGTGCGTGTGCAGATCAGGAAATTGCCTCCATAGAAGTCTAATTAAACATAATCTAAGCACAGAAGCCTAACTAGGAATGGTGTGATGTTTAGAGCATGATGTGAACTAACTTGTGCATGCAATTACGGGAACCTACTTGTGGTTTCTTGTCTACTTTTGCAAGTTGACTTGAAACTCTGATTTTGAGAAGCTTTGGCCCAAGATTTCCTTTTTGGAAAGACAATACTGTTGTCATCGTCCATCCAAAAGCTTCTCATGCTTGACTGATTGTGGCCGTTAAAAGATCCCTTAGCTTCTATCTGGAACACACTAAAGCCCCAAGGGTGTCCATGTTTTCATTTGATAGCTTAATCTATTGTTACACCAGCTCCACAGTGCTCGTGTAAATGGTTCCCTAGTTGCGTTTTGCATTGTAATTCTTTAGCAGACCTCCATTCCAAGGTCATATCCGGTCTACTAAATCCAAGATTTGCCTGCATCTAGATCTAGTCTTTTGTCAGTTATGCCCAGAAGATTTGTAGAACATTGGTGCTCTTCACTATTTTGCTAGTTCAGAGTTGCATCTTTTTGCTTTTTGCAGCTAGTTATCATTTTTCATAGAATATCAGGGTTGGAAGGGATCTCAGGAGATCATCTAGTCCAACCCCCTGCTCAAAGCAGGACCAATCCCCAGACAGATTTTTGCCCCAGATCCCTAAATGGCCCCCTCAAGGATTGAACTCACAACCCTGGGTTTAGCAGGCCAATGCTCAAACCACTGAGCTATCTCTCCCCCCCCCTTTGTAGAACTCTTCCTGGAGCTTTTGTAACCTCTGGGTTTGGGATCTACTAAATGTTTTTTATCTTTTCAGAAAAAACAATTACTTTCCAGGAGCAAGAATTGTAAACATGCTATAATAGATCCTCACATATTTTCCAGCAGTGCTTTTGTAGCCTGTATGCTTCTGTCTTTTCCCTGAAAAAGAAACTGCGGGGTGAAGGCAGGCTTATACCACCCTCAGGAGGTTGAGCATGCACCAGCCATTGGTGAGGCTGTTCAACGGCTGTAGAATTCTAAAATTTTAAAGGAATTCCCATCAGTCATGCATTGAGAGGGTGAGCTCAGTAGGGTGGGGCTGTCATACCAAAACATTTCCTGAAAGCACAATTACAGGTAGGTAGCATTTTTTTTTTTCTTTTTAAATAAGCTTACGACAGGCTTTCATGCAGTAAGAAGGTTATAACGGCATCAGTGATTGATGAGCAGCGATAGTCCTCTCTCACTGCTTTCCTTTTCCTACTCCCTTCCTCTATCCCCAATTTTTAAAAAATCAGTAAAGCTGTGCCTGTTCTTCACCATACTTATTTGCTTATATGTTTGTCCCCATTGCCTACCCTTCGTCTGCTTGCATCTTTAGATTGTAAGGCCGTCAAGGTAGAGATTTCCTCTTTTCTATGTTTGTATTGCACCCAACACAATAAGTGGGGAACGCAGTCACTAGATTTTAGCTCAAGCAGAGTGCCTTATCTCCACTACACTTTTAAACACAGGTTAGTTAGCATGTGTTACATCGCACTTTTAAATCTTAGTCTAGACGAGGTCCAAGAGATACTGTAGGCAGCTTTGTGTCCTCTCAAAGAAGTGCTGCCCTGGACACTGTTCAGGTGTGTGGGGGGAAGGAGAGAGGAGGGAGAAACCCTTCCACTCAGCAACCACCAAGTCCCACCCCAAATCATCCTGTTTCTTCTTGTGCATCTGGCATTAATCTGCACTCCAGTGTTTGTCAGCCTGATGAACATGAAGTAGCTTTCTCTTAGTGGGAGCATGTTACTTCAGTTGGAGTTTAACTTGTTTCATTTTTAGAAGTAGTATGTGAGGGAATTTGAATGGGTTACAGGTGTAGTAAAGGGTCACCATGCCTTTCACATCCAGGAGCCAATTCCTGTTCAACCCAGGCTGGTAATGAATATTTGACAGCTTTTGATTTGTGCAAATACCCACATCCCACAAACTACTACAATTAATAGCACCAACAAGACGCCAAGTTAGCAGTCTCAGTAGTGAGACCAAGGATTTAAAAGGTCATGGAGACTAAATTGTCCTTTTGCCGTTCAGAATTGATTCCTCCAAGCCAAGGATGTGATGTGATGGTGAAGCAGGGGGTGCATTGTGGGGAAGTCTAGGCTGCTGCTGGCCCATGTTGTAGTTGTGCTGGGGTGAAAAAGAAAAATCAGTCTCCAGGGATGTCAGTCTGGCACTTCTGAGCAGCACAAAATATAGATGTATGAAAGCATATGTATTTGGCATTGCATTCCTGCCTTGTAGAGTCCCTCCATGTAAGATTGGTTGCTGACAAGGCACAAACAAGCCCAAAGATCACTTTTCTCCAGGTGTGGTGGGGATAGTGATATATGTCTGCAAACACAAAAGCAAGATTTGCCTGTGGTAGTAGGTACTGAAGTGACTGGAAGAGTTTGCAGTCTCTATTAGCATATGTTATTGCAAGATGGCAAGAAGCCTCTTCTGCATTTAAAAAAGATCTTGTTACTTAAAGTATCTGAATGCCTTACAGTATGATGTACCATGTCTAGCATGGAGGGTTGAAGGGTACTAGTAATCTTTTCATTGGTAACCAAGAGGAAATTCCACTAAGCAGCCTAAATCCAATTCCACATTTGGCTTGGTTCTCCAAGGTATCATCCAATCTTCAAGTCCAAGAGAGAGAAGCCTGCCTCGGAATCTGTTTCCTCAAGAGTTTGTGCCACCTGAGGTGCCACCACCAAAGCAGCAATGGATCCCCGATGAAACTGAAATTACATGCATGGTCTGCAAAACAGAACGTTTTACTATGGTAAGAAACGAGGGTCAAATACAGATACTCCTAGGGCTGTGGTGGGGCATGTGTTGGTTGTTTGGTTTTTTGTTTTCCCTCCAGCTGGTGATTTAACATGAAAGCTAATTCAGATGGACTGTTCCCTAGGAGCCCCCAGTGATGCTAGCAGTTTGTCCCTTATAATGTTGGTATCATCCAAATTGACAGTCAAACAGATGCTGAGGGGGAGATTGTGAGGGTTAAATGTATTTGAGGTGACAGGCTACACTGATGGCTCCTGAAAGATCTTTCTGGGGCAGGTGAAGTGATAGAAATAGAGCCTAGGAAGGGGAAATTTGATCCTGGGAAAGTAAACTGCTAAGGGATCTTGTGGAATGTCATCTTGTTCTTTTCCAATCAGACACAGTCTACGGAACTTCTGCATCTGGAGAGCTAAAAGCTGAAAAGCCGAAGACTTTGGCAAACTAGTCCCAATTGGGCACATTGGCTCTCCCTGCCATCATCACCTTTTGGGGAAAAAACAATCAGTGGGCAGACCTTAGAGAATCTTGAAACCCGAGATGAACAGGAATTATTTGCTCTTTGCTGTTCATTGTTTTTAATGGGGTAAATTCACCTATGAGCTGAGTGGCTCTAATAAAGGAGAGAAATGTCAGCTGCTAATCTACTACACTCTTCCAATTAAGCATAATTTCTCTTGTGTCTCAGTTTAATAGGCGCCATCACTGCAGACGTTGTGGGAGGTTGGTGTGCAGTTCTTGCTCTACCAAGAAAATGGTGGTGGAAGCTTGTAGAGAAAATCCGGCTCGTGTATGTGACCAGTGCTACAGCTACTACAACAAGCATTGTCCACCTGGCTTAGTCCAAGACACAAGCATGTAAGTCCTTGCATACAAGTTCTGCATAGTTCCACATACCCCTCTTCCCCAGCTCTGTATGTGTGAGAGACAGCATAAGTACAGCACCGTGCTTTAATCTGACCAGGAGGAACCACCTCCATGGATTCAGAAGTGAGGCTGTGAATTAAGTAGCCCTTGGAGAGTGCCAATGAAGGGTTTTGTGATGTGGATGTTTTCCCCTGAGAATTGGACTGAAACTCATTCATACAGACTCAGTGAGCTGGTGGAGGGTGTGGTGAGGAAAAGTGGGAGAGCAGTCACCTCTGTGCCCCCTGCCTTGCTATCAGTGGGCCTACTGGGAAGAGATGAGCACAGTGCAGTTTTGAAAGGGTACGTGAGGGAAGAATGAGCAGTAAATCAGGGGAGCTTGCGGCATTTCCAAAATATATCAACAGGACCCTAATGCTCTATTGCCCAGCACTGAGCCTGAGCACCTCGTATTGCTTTTTCTTCAAATCTCGAAGTGTGTGTGTGTGTGTGATAAAATAAATTCTGTTTGTTTGTGTGGGGCAAGGAAGCCAAAGGGGGGCAAGTAGGTTGGACAATAAAGGATTTGAGTATTTCTTGTTCTTTCTGTTCTGTGGCTGGTGGTGTATGGGGATGTGAGGTAGCGTAATCTGAAGGCAGAGCAGAGAACTGGATGCTAGGAACTCCTGAGTTTTAATCTGAGCTCTGACACACTCTTCTTCTTTGCCCTTAAGCAAGTCTCTTAACTCCTTACTGCCTGTTTAATAGATACAATACCTTCCCTTCTGGAGGTTATAAGGATTAATTATTTATTTAATGTTGGTGAAATGCTCTTAGTGCCATATACTTATTTTTCCATCTGTTTACTTTTTTGGGGAGGGGAGGTCATCAGTTTATTTTTGATAACTAATGCTACGAAAAAGTTAGCAATATTGAACGAGCCCTTTTTTTAACTGCCAGGCTTTAATCACTCTTTCCTCAGTGTGTTGGAATGAGTGTGAAGCTTCTATCTCTGTTTTACAGCACAAAAGAGGAAGATCAAGACTTGATGGAAGGTGAGAACAAAGTAACATTCAATTTCTGCTTTTAAAAGTGCACGATTGTCATCTTCGTATTGCTAGTAAGCTGGAAGCTGTGCTGTAGCTAAAGGATCCAACAGCACTTCCATTAACAAAATCTCTGCTGTTTTCAAATATCTTTAGTCTGAAGTCAGGCATGCAGGAAACTATGAATGGAGTTGAGGATTGAGCTGCTAGGTTCCAGTTCCAGCTCGGACACTGTCTAATTGTATGACCATGGGCAAGTCACTTAACCTCTCTGTGCCTCAATTTCCCCATCTGTAAATAGTGTATGAGACTTCATTCGTATTTATAAAAGCACTTTGCTCTTCTCAAGCATCTTCATGCAAAGGATCTGAAAGTACCTCATTATAAAAATTGAAGTATTTTTCTCTCTGGCTGCTGGTCTAGGACCTGTGGATCTTGCAAGCATTTGTTCTGGTCTTCCAGGTCATGAGAAAAGGGCCCACGAAGTATGGGTGCTAGTTGAAATACTGAAATTCTTCTAGTAACTAAGGTTAAAACAAAAGTTTTTGAAGCTTCTCAGTAGTTCCACCAACCCTAAATACAAGCTAGTATTCTCCTCTCTCCCAGTGAAGTGTGACAAGCTGTTTGTTGTTGAAAGCAGGTCTTGTTGGTGTGTTCCAGAGGAGCTACAATGCTCAGGTGAAGAGCAGCTAGTATCAGATGACTAATAAATACAAAGATAAATACCTCAGACTGAAGCAATTGAAAATGGAACTTCTGGTCAGTTGCTGCTGGAAGATCTTTGTCTTCATTACTTTGTTCAGTCTTTCATTTGCGTCCAATATTTAGTGCACTTCAGTTCATTGGACCTGTGTAGCTCCTCTTGAGCATGGCAACAAGGACAGCTGCATGGGACTTGGACAGCCTCTCAGACTTAGCAGGGGAAGAATCACAGCAAAGTGATACTGACTTTATTGTGGGACTATGGGGATGTTTTGCTGAATAAGGATATTAAGAACTTCGATGTCACTCACACTTTTAAAATGGGCTTGTTCTGATTGCCATAATTTTCTGTATATCTTAAGGTTTCATACTGCTGCCTGTCATGGTACACTCCGAGTACATTTCATGTAAAGTCCATACCAATAGATAGTCCTTGGTGGACTTTGTGGAGTCTGTGGCATTTCCCCCTTTTCAGGGAAAAACTTTGCTTGGTGTAGAATTTGGGTTTTGAAAGGGGGTGTTAGCTGGCTTTTTTGGCTCAGTGTTGTCACTTTTAGCATTAGAAGGGTAATGCATCCCAAGTTGCTTGAAGATGGCCTGCAGCTTTGGTCTGACTACAGCATATGTCAATTTTGGTGGGAGAGATTCTCAGCTCAGATTTAAATTTGGGCCCCAAAAAGCCAGATAGTAATCAGAATGACCTGATTTTCATGATCCCATACCTCATGAATTACAGTGCCAGGTAGGGTGACCAGACAGCAAGTGTGAAAAATCTGGACAGGGGTGGGGGGGTAATAGGAGCCTATATAAGAAAAAGACACACAAATCGGGACTGTCCCCATCAAATCGGGACATCTGGTCACCCTAGTACCAGGGCTAGAAATGAATGCTATATATCACTTGAAACCTGAGATCCCTAGCTTTCCAGAGATTAGAGCAGATACTCTTAGCGATCTCAGCTTGAGATACTGGACCTTTTAAAAACTCATTGTCTGGTCCCTCAAACTGACAGTACTGTTCTGGCATTGCTCTAGAGCTACTGGATCTTTTTTTCAGCTTTGAGTTTACGATTTGCAGGTAGCAACCTTAAAAGAAAATAAATAAGTAGGTAAGTCATTTAGTGCTTCATCTACAATCAGTTTATTCATTCCCCTTCTCAGCCTCAGTGACTTCCCTTCCACCACCCACAGAGCACTTATCTCCACCGATCTTCTGACAAAAAAACCACAAATATTGTAGCTCACAGGTGGTCAAAAAAGAAGGTGGGTATACTGTAATGGAGTGGCACCAAAAGGGTTAATCATGAAAAATACACTGAATTGGGGATATGGGTGTTTATTGAGGAAATATTTTAGACAGTATAGGACTTGATGTTTGGGAGTGGAAATCTGCTACTGAGCATATGCAATAGCTGCTTTCTGTGGTTCTGTGCTGTGCGTGTTGTATAGGTGAGATTTTAATCCCTCTAACTTCTGGAGTGTGTGCTGAGAACAGCACAGGTAGCTCTGATAATAAAGCATACAGAATAACTTAGTGACATGCTTTCCGCCTGATTTGCTGCCCCTCCCAGGATGATTTTGATTAACTGGTTCCTCTTTCTCAGCAGTACAGACCTGTGGTAATGGAAGTTTGGATTACTCTGTAGTGATGCGAGTACCCAAGGCAACTGAACTTGAGTGGCTTCTTTCTCTGAGTGAAGATGAAAATGAAATTGTGCGTAATGAATTTTATTATGAACAGGTAAGAGCTTGAGAGACAGAGAGGTGAGTCCAATGTAACCAGTTCCCTTTAGAATTCTATTAAGTGCTGGTGCAGTGTCCATTTACAAGCTCTTGGGTCTTTCTTTACTCTTAATTGACAGGCCCCTAGTTCTTCCTTGTGTATTTCCATCCTCAGTCTGCACTCAGATAGCACAGCATGTGGCCACCAGATGATACAGCGCTGCTGCAAATTGTCCCAAGGTCTGATTAACCCTGAAGTGGATGCTGGGCTTCTCATGGACATCATGAAACAGCTGCTTTTCAGTGCCAAGATGATGTTTGTAAAAGCTGGAAGGAGCCAGGATCTAGCTTTGTGTGACAGGTAAATTGCCAGCTGTCCTTTGGGATTCATTGGAGCTCTTAGCCTTCCTTTAATGAATTTAAGTAGTGTTGAAAGGTGCTGGACTAACCTCTCTAGAGGCCAAAGTCACCTGTTTATCCACAAAATCAATACTGGGAATACTAGACTCTTGGAGTAGATGGGAATAAATCTCCCTGACTGTTTAAACTTGCTGCTTTTGCTATGGAGGATTTTTTTTTTTTTAAGCTTAACATTTTGCCTGTTTTCTGACACTTATTTAGTGTAGGCTTTTACAATGGTACTTGTCAGGAATTTGAATTTTATTCCTTCCTGGGGCATCAGTGTAAGGCAGAATAGAGTGGGAAGTGCAATGCAAGGGGTCCCAACTGTTCAGGTAAATGTACCACAAAACCAGACTTGGCAGTACTAGTTAGTGTCCACAGGCTTGCTAATGAGCCTTAGAGTATAGTGATATACTGGGCGTGCATGTGCCTACTCACTTCATTCCTGCTTCCTTCCAAACAGTTACATCAGCAAGGTGGATGTGCTGAATATTTTAGTTGCTGCTGCCTATCGCCATGTACCATCTCTGGATCAGATTCTGCTGCCTGCAGCAGTAACGAGGCTAAGGAATCGGCTTTTGGAAGCAGAATACTATCAGTTAGCTGTTGAGGTAACAAAAACGGGGGGATGAAGGTGGTTTTTTGTTTTTGTTTTTTTTAAGGAGTTTATCATCTTAGATGGCTTGCTTTCCCCCACTGAGCTTAATTGATGTGATCTCTGATATTAAAATACAAAGCAGTTACTGATCTTTGTTCATAAACTATGGGATGTGATTAAAAAAGGAAAAACTTAAGAAATATTTTTAGATGTTCAGTTTAACAGTGAGGTGCATTCTGCTTGGGAACAATCTGCCAAGGGAAGTGATGGGAACCCCATCATTTGGTCCAGTTCCAACTAGGACAGGCAAAAAACTAGAAATGCACTGTCAGGAACAACCCTGCATTGGTAGGGGAGTTAGGAAAGATCTATTAGACTGGATGTCCTATCTGCAACTTCTAGGGTTCTGTGATTTGATTTGTACTTAAGGAGTCTCAGAGACCTGCTAGGACAACTTTGAAAAACATTCACTTGTGAGACAATGATAAAACCTTGACAGCTCATCTGGTCATATGGCTTATCCTCTCCATTCTGCCTTCCCTACCCCCTTGATTTCATAAGCCTCTGTTTGTGGCATCACAATTATTATGGAGAGGATTATGATGACGCAAACAGGATTAGGATTTCTAGTAGGGAATAAGCAGCATGAGCAGATGAACTGTTAAACAAAAATGGTTCCTGTTTACATGCAAACATCTCTGCTAAAGAAACTGTGGGATGATGTCTTCTATCAGCAGAATTGTGTGAAACTGAATGTTGCCAAAATGTTTCCATGAAGCATCAGCAAGTCTATAAACAGAAAACCACTAACTTCATATTCCTTCCTAAACCACAGACCTGTTGAGTGTTGTTCTGTTCTTGTAATAAAACTATAAAATCTACTATGAAGGAGAAAATTACTTTACCTTTAGGAATGTAAAAACTGTTGGATTGAACTTTTCTTGACCATAGATTAATTAAACTCTTCCATTACATATGCAATATGAAAATGCTTCCATAATCAGAGTTTGTGGGTAGTTCAGTAGTTGGTATTTAAGGTCACTAATGTGGAACTGATAAAGGCATTTCTTACTGTACAAGAAAACGTTTCTTCTCTGGGAAATGGAAGGTCACAGATTTAGATTAGGAGTGTATTTATCTGCTTCTCCTGTCTTCTGTGCTGTCTCTCTGTATTATGTACTACTAACTAATGATTTGGGGTTTAGGTTTCTACAAAGACTGGGCTGGATCCAGGTGGAGCATGGCATGCCTGGGGCATGGCTTGCCTTAAAGCTGGGAACTTAAGTTCAGCAAGAGAGAAATTGAGCCGATGCTTAAAGCCACCCTTTGATCTGAACCAGTTGAATCATGGCTCAAGGCTGGTCCAAGATGTGATACAATATCTGGAGTCCACCGTGAAACCCGTAGTCCTGGTGGTAAGAGGCTATTCTACCTGCTCTGGAGAACTGTACCAAAACTGTCAAAGTCCTGAGGCTTTGGCACAGTTCTTTAGGAAGAACATGATTCAACCGGGGGAGGTGGGACATCCATAGCATATTATAGGGGTTACTGCTGGAGCAGTATTATGCAGCTGCTTTTGTCTTTTTGACATAATTAGCATCTGGAGCAGATGGTGAGAGGATTTGCACCACAAATACTGAAGCCTGTGCAGAAGCCCCACTGGCTGCACCCCACAATCAGTGATTGACAGCAGAATGATGGGATTCCGTTTGTGTAGTGTAGTGCCCAGTAGATGGGAAAGAAGCTCATCTTTTGAAGGTTATGCAGTAATGCAGAGGCCCATCTGACTGCTGTTTGGAGGCCAGTGTGAAATGGGGTGGAGGTCTCAGACTAGTTCTTAATGAATTGGTGTCCATGTCGCTATGTATCAGAAGTGGCACTAACTTCCCCCCTTGTTGGTCTCAGAGGCAGCAAGGATTGCATGAGTCCTAGAAGTCCTCTTTCCTTCCACCATCACTGATGCAGCCCTTCCAAATTAGCTTGTGGTACTATGACAAAGGTCATAGTTAAGAAGCCTGCATTTTTGGTATCAGTTCTCTGTTGTGTGGCTGGAGAACTTTGTTTTCCCGGACTCACAATCCAGAATCTGTTGCCAGCACTAGCTTTGCTTTAACACCACCACCCTCAAAAAACTCTTATCAATTGCAGGTGGAAGTTCAGTCTCTCTTTTGACTAGCATTGCTTTAGTAATTAAACCAACCTTTATATCTTTATACAGAGCATACAAAGTGTCTTTATGAAGAGACTAAGTTCCATCCAGCTGTACAATGTGATGCTGTATCTCTTTTGTCAAGAACTTCTGATAGTCATGTAATAGTTGAGGGTGAAACTTGGGACCTCAGAACCTCCAGATTGAAAATATTCCTTTTAGAATTTATATAGTTTGAGTTTATTGTAAGCTATAATTAGGTACGAACAAAAGTTCAGGTTTTGAATTTTTAAGTAAACTGGTATCCCAAGAGGGCTTTCCCCCATGATTATAGTTGTGCTCCTAAAATTTCTGGTCTTCTAATACAACAGCAAGTCAGGGAGTAAAGTGCATATTTGCTGAAGTCTCTATTAACAATGGAAATCTTTAAAAAACAAACCTCCTATAAGGACCCATTCATATTGGAACAGAACCACAATACCTACAGTCATGTTTAAACATCATTGCTGCTAGCAAGATTTGAATACAGTTTCCCTATCCAGTAATATGGCTGGAGTTTCATCCCATGTATACCCCAGTAGAAAAAGAGAGGGGGTTGGTTGATACGCACTAACCCCAGAGAGGCTCTGCAGAATAGTCTTCCGATTAATTGTTCCTGGACAGTCCCATGTCATTGATTCTCTGTCTTAATAGCAGGACGATGACTACTTTGCCACATTGAGAGACCTGGAAGCAACCCTGAGGACACGAAGCCTGTCTCTGGAGATGATGTCCGAAGGGAAGATCCAACACAACAGCTACTATCAGGAGTGCTTGTTCTATTTACACACGTATGGCACCAACCTAGCAATCATTAGCTTCTACATGAGACACGACTGCATGCGAGAAGCACTTCTGCATTTGTTAAATAAGGTGAGTAATGAATTCTGCTGGCAGTATAAGAATCTGCTCTTGTATCATCTAAATTGGAGCTTTGACAGCATTAGGAGGACTTCTCCCTTCCAAACTGGTGACCAGGATAGTACAGTATCTATGACTGAGTGCAAAATCCAGCATGCTCTATTTCCTCTGAGCTTGCACTATTTATAATCTTATTGACCAGTCTCTGTGGATTTATTCCAAATGACTGAACGTCCATGTCATATAGAACATTAACTAGCACTGTTCCATCTTGGAATTATTATTGTCTCATCCCCTTGCCAAAGTAGTGAAGGCTAGAGAAGAGAGAGCCACTTTCTGTTCTCCTCCAATACTATCAATCCACCAGTTCTTACCAGCATGAAAGCTACTGAAAAATACTTAAAACTTCTAGTGCAGGAGTCGGCAACCTTTCAGAAGTGGTGTGCCGAGTCTTCATTTATTCACTCTGATTTAAGGTTTCGCGTGCCAGTACTACATTTTAATGTTTTGAGAAGGTCTCTTTCTAGAAGTCTATAATATATAACTAAACTATTGTTGTATGTAAAGTAAATAAGGTTTTTAAAATGTTTAAGAAGCTTCATTTAAAATTAAATTAAAATGCAGAGCTCCCCCCGGACCGGAGGCCAGGACCTGGACAGTGTGAGTGCCACTGAAAATCAGCTCGTGTGCCACCTTTGGCACATGTGCCATAGGTTGCCTACCCCTGTTCTAGTGTGTGTGGGATTTTACCTGGTTTAATAACCTTTTAGAATTTAAATAAATTTGACCTAGGTATTTCAATCAGTATGTTCTAACTCCATTATCCCCAATCTGTTAACTGGTTTATTAATAGGTAATTGTTTAAGTGGCCTTATCAGCTCTGGTTTCTCTTTATATCACCAGTGTGATTGCTATAGTTAGAATTGAGAAGGTCCATTCTAAGCCCTTATTCTCAGTTATCTTTTGAACATATCCTACATGTTCTTAGCTTAGAAGTGAATTGTTTTGTTTTTTTTAAGAAAATCTGCTTACTTTTGAGAGCCCAGTGATGCGACAAGCAGTAAAATTTTTCAGGTAATTCAAAACAATTTTAGGTTGAAAACTTCCTACTGTAACTTGGACAGTGAGACTTCAAATGGCAGTTCTCGCTTTCCGGTTCTCTTACTGCAATGCAAGGTTGTTTTGGTGCTAAGGCTCTCACCACTGCAGGGGAAGGGTTCCACTGAAAAGTTAACCTGTTTCCACCAAATGTGTTTTTGTTAAAACATTTCTGTGCATACTGGGTTCTGTAACTAGTGCTGTGCAGTGGTTTTTTAAAAAAAAAAATAGCAAACCCAGTCACTACCTTGAATGCAGTGATTAAACAACGTGATAGCACCCCTTTAAAAACAGTTCACAGCTGGCTATGTGTTGGGTGCCTGCCTGTGCCCAGAATGTAGGGTTAACCTCTCTGTCACTGGTATTCCCTTCAGTGGCAAGAGAAAAGCCAATTCCTGCAGCTGATTTGCCTCAAGCTCCCTTTCCGCCCTGTAGGAGAGCCCACCAGAAGTGTTCATTGAAGGGATCTTTGTCCCAAGTTATAAAAGTGGAAAACTGCACATGTTGGAGAACTTGCTGGAAACCATTGATCCAAGTCTGGAGAGCTGGGGTATCTACCTGATTGCAGCCTGCAAACACTTGCAGAAAAAGAACTACTACCACATTCTGTATGAACTGCAGCAGTTTATGAAGGTAAGGGTGGGGTGGTGGGTCCCCCTTTATTGCTGAAATAGTGAATAGTATCACTCTATTCGGCGATATTACTCAGGTGTTAAACTCTGTGTTGGTCACGTTATGTTTTTCTGTGAATTCCCTGGGATTTCAGTTGGAACAAGTATTCATCTGTATCTTCCATATGCTCCATCCCTAGCTGTTGTGTAATGTTGCTGTGCGCTATTACGCAGCTGTTCTGTCTTGTCCCAGAGTGGCTATATTTCTATACTGAGTCAAATGATTCCTGTGTGTCTAGTTTTGTACCACATTTTGGGATCCTTTGTATTGATAGCTGTTATTGAAATTTAAGACCACTTAAATGAGAGAGTAACTGCAGAGTCCATGTCTGCAGTTGTTTCCTGTTTCACGTTTTCTAACTGTAGGATTGTCTTGTGGCCAGTGAAGTTCTTGTGCTTTTCAGATACATAGTATGTCTTTTGCTTGTTTAATTTTTATTGAATATAAGCTGCTAGGAACTTTCTGATCCTAGGAAGACCCCAGGCAATACTGTCTATTCATATCTGCTGTGCTTATTGTCATGAATCTGGTCTTGTTGCACCATCTTATCTGATGCTTTAATTGTATGCCCTCTTAGGGAACCATAATGTTTGCTTTGTGTGAGCATTTTAGTACCGACAGTCAAAGTAGCTCTGAAGATGTTCTGCCTATGGATGCTCTCTGTAAGAATCTCGGAAGCTGAGAAGACCGTGTTTCTCAACATCACAGATCATAGTCTTGTTGTCAAATGATTCCCCCTTTTAAAAGTTCATTACTTGTTTGTTTCTTTGAGGATCATGTCCGTGCTGCCATGACCTGCATTAGATTCTTCACTCACAAGGCAAAGTCTTACACAGAGCTGGGAGACAAACAGAAATGGCTCCTGAAGGTCAAGGACCACCTCAAAGTCTACCTGCAGGAGGTTTCAAGGAGTTCCGGAAGGAAAAAAGCTGCTTGCACTTTTCGGAAGAAAATGACAGCCACTGATGTGTCAAGGTATCTGCAAAACAGAAAATGAAGTTCTGGGAATGAGGTTTCACTTGTCTTGATTAGGAAAACTGGTTGAGTTTAGGTTGGGCTTAGCTAACATACTCTAGCTAAGCCCAACCTAAAGTCGACCTTTTTCCTAGTATAGATGTAGGGTAAACACTGCTCTTCCTGGTCAAGACAAGCCTCAAGTGACAGAATGTCAGTCCCTGTACCACCTACCCTCCTATATGTAGGCAAAACTGATATGGACGTAGTCTATACAATTTACATTTTGTTTGCTAAACTTATTGCTTGAATAGTAGCGGAGCTAGATGTGAGCTTTAGAAGCAAGTTAGACGGTTAACTGAATTTCCAAACTTTAAAATGTTAGAAGTTTAGTCCTCTCTTTCTAACTTTTGGAGTGTCTATAACTACAGTTTTCTTAAGGTCTATTTTCTTCTAAAGTTACTGAAACTTTTTCACACTGGACTGCAGTTTAACAAAAATTAGTCTTTTTCTGTGTGTCTGGGAGTTGTTGTTGTTAAGGATCCACAGCTGGTCGGTGTGCGTAATGCTGAACTTCAGGTGAGCACTCGTAACGCACATTTCCCATGCAGTTCTGGAGAGCACTTCAGTGCTGCAGTTGGGGCGAGACAGAAGGCGCTAATGTTAATATTACTGTATGCACAAGTCAAAGAGCAGCTAAAATAGCCATTTTTAATTTGTTACAGACACATCTACCTTTTGAGACACTTTCAGTAAAGTAATCATTTGTGGACGGAGCACTTCATTAATAGTTATGTGAATGCGTCTCTGAGAATTTTTTCCCAATCTAGGCACATCAATACAGTTGAGCTACAGATGGAAGTCACCAAGTTCCTGCATCGGTGTGAGAGTTCGGGGACCTCTCAGATAACTGGCTCAACCTTGCCCACACTCTTTGGAAACAATCACATGAAGATGGATGTAGCTGGCAAGGTACTAACTGCCATTTAAAGCATAACATTGCTGCCTTAACTTGACCTGTTCTGTGGATTAAAGGATGATTTGGGGGCCTGGAGCACTCATCTGGACCCTCAAATAATACAAAAGGTACTTTTCAGTTGTAGCTCTCAGTGCATTTTAAAGGTAGGTAAGTATCCTTATCCTTATGTTACAGGGGGAGAGAAGTTAAGTAACTTGCCCACCGTGGGGGACCTGACAACAGAACTCATGTCTTTGCCTCTCCCTCTCTGGATCATGCTGCCTCCCATTGTTAGAGACACTTCTTAACAAGGCTGTAAATTGCCTTTTGGCAAATGCTATTGCAATGCTGAACTCAGGCAAGAGGCAATAAAATGCCTGGGCTACTTTGTGCAAGTGAATTCATTTCCTTGTGAGTTTTCTACGGATAACCAAATGGCGATGTCTCACTTTCCCCTATGTCTAATGTTGGCAATTTCTTCTCAGGTCATGCTGGAAGGGAAGAACATTGAAGAAGGTTTTGGAATTGCATTCAGAGTCCTCCAGGTATGGAAAACCTAAGAAGTTGCTGCATGTAAGGTTGATCCCACTCCTGTAAAGCACCACTGTTTATTACCAGACCCTTTGCATCAAGTGGGGAAAACATAAGTTTCAGATCTGTCCCCATGTTTGTGTAAAATACAGACCAATCAATTATGTAGGCTCTAAACCTCCATGCATTGTCAGGGACCCCTCTCCGCCAAGGACATGAACTGACTGGCCAGCTTTTAGTTTAGAGGGTCACTGATATCAACTTCCAGATCTAATTAAGCTACTTTTTTTTTTTTTTGAGGGAGGGAGTAGAGCTTAATTTTCAAGGTTCCCCTGTCTGTGTCTCAATGTCAGTCTGGCAGTTCTGAGATCTCTAGATCAGCCAGAAGGCTGTCTTGCTGTGCATCTGAATAAATTGATGCCTGCTCATCCACCGAAGGAGAGGCGATTAGAGAGGGGGCACTCTGATGGGAGAGAACAAGTGAAGGAAGGGGCTCCAGGCACCATGTGAAGAGAAAACTAGGGCACTGCCTGCTCTGCTGAGAGATGGGTCTGGTCTCTTCAGAGCCAACTAACTTGCCTCCTTGCTCATCCACAGAGTTAGCAATGCATTCCCTTCCTCCCTGCTGCTCTCCCAGAGTAACCAAGCAGCATTCTCCACTGCTTTGCACCTTCCTCAGTCACTCACACTCTGCAAAGTGCTACCCCAGGTGTGAATGGAGAATTCAGATTTGGTAGCATTTGATACCCACTCTGCACAGGTGTCAGTGACTGCGCAGGATATGGAGGCAGTGAAGAAACAGACCCAGAGCTGGCGCTATGCTGTTCCTAGAGACTGCTCATCCAGGGAGCAGAAAGTGTTTAATTGGAAACTGTCCTTGTTTTTGGAAATGTCTCTCTCCAGCATGTGTGGATGGCTGAGGCTGAGATACTTGCCAGCATGGTACTAGTAGCCCAGGTACTTAGCTGAGAAGGACCCACATTAGTAGCTTGGTGGGGTGCAAGGAGAGAATCTTCCTTGCATGGAGTGGAGCAGACTGCAGCTGCCCAGATTTCCAGTGCAGAGGAGTGGCCCCTGGAAACTAGGGTCCTACTATGATCTAAGTGGCCTGGCCTTTCGGAGCAAAATGGCATGCTAGGCCCTCTTGCTCTGAGGGCTGTACTTCTGTATGGAAAATGAGGGTGGCAAGGGACTGCGTTTTAGAGCAGTGTAGACTGTACTTGAGCCACACTCTGCTCTCCTAGCAGCAGAGTGCTCCTCCTCTGGGCAGGCTTGGTAGAATCTGCCATGACTGAACATGCTGCTTTGATACTTTCCATTTTCCCACTTTAGGACTTCCAGCTGGAGGCTGCAGCTGTGTACAGTAAAGTGGCCAAGGCGCTGGTGAAGCAGCAGAACTACAGTGAGATCCGGCAGCTCCTTAAATGCGTCAATGAGTCTGGAGTTGCAGCCAAAAATGACGGGGATATCATCATCCTAAACTGCCTGGATGAGTTTAAGGATATCCCCTCTGAGGTAATGCTGTCCCCATGGCACTGTCTTCTGAGGTGGGATAGGCTAGAAAGGGGACAGTCCCTTGCCTCTCAGCATCCATACCCTGCACTGAGACATGCTGTCAACCTCTTCTGGCCCCTTTATTTCACATGCTCTATCTCAAGAGAAATCAGTGTGCATCTGCACAGGGAAATGGCTGTTTGGGGGATGTGATTGTCTAGCTGCAAGGTCCTTTCCCTCAAATCTCCCAGCAAGGTGCTGTGCAATTGGCACCCAGGAGAGATCCTTCTACCAGTGGGATCCTCCCTTACATTGCTGTTTGGGATGAGGAGGCGTCTCTTTCCATGAAGATCCCTTGCTGGTAGAGAGGGCACATGGAGGAGGGAGCACAGCCATGTGTGCCCCCAAGAATTGTTGTCTGTGTAGGAAGCCACCCGTTAAGATTGCCCTGCTCATCACAAAGCCTTTACGTTGCTCTGTGTGTGTATGAGGCATGGAGGTGGGAAACCAGGAAGATCTCCATGAAGCTACCATTGCGTAGAGGGGCGCAGGAAGTCCTGATGGGGGGGGGGGGGGGGGGGGAAGCTGCCCTCATGGGGTTCCTTGAAGACACAACAGTGGTGTTGGGCCACAAGGTAAGCTGCAGTAAAAGGGAAGATTTGGGCTTAGTACCTGGCGCCTCAGGAACTGGGACAGTTGATGGCTGAGATGATTTAAACACCTTGCTGTAATTTCATCTGTGCAATGTTTTGATCTGATAGGCTGTAAAGATATAATGGTTTGCAATCTACAGTCCTCTAATTGTAACCTGCTTTTCCCCTTTGGGGCACAGGATCTGGACAATCTGATCCAGGATATGGACAGTGATGAAAACAAGGTGAGTAAAGTGTAATGGGAAACCCTTAACCTGCAGTGAGAACGCTGAGCCTGGAAACCACAGCTTCTCAAGATTGAGCTTAGATACCTTGTAAGTGCCTGATCTCATCTCTTCTCCCCAACACTGGGAGTGAAGTGTCCCCAAAAGTTAGAGACCCTTAGGTCTCTGAGAGCTACTGTGTGGGACTTAAAGGCAATGCAAAGATTCAGTTGGTTCTTTTTGGTTCTTCCTACCTATTTTCTCATAGATGCACTTAATTTCCCAGTGGCAGCAGGCAGCTGATGGGGATCTATGTGTATCTATGGAGACCAGCATTGAGTTCATTATTATTCCAGTGTTATATTATTGCCATTGTGGTAGGCACACACCGTCCTTTATCTCATCGATTTGGTAATTTCTCTTCTTTGTAGACTATGCTAAGCCTGAAATACATGGCTTCTGTTAATTATATACACTGCACTTCTCTACTGCCTTCAGTATAAGACTCTCAAATAATTTTACATTCACAAATAGGTAAATAGATTCTATTCCCATTTTACAGATGGCAAAACTGAGGCCCAGGGGTCACGTGACTTTCCAGGGTCACATGCAAATCAATGGCAGAGCTGGAACTTGAACCGAGGAGTCCTGATTCCCACTCTCCTGCTCTGACCACCAGACATGCTGTTCTACATAGGCTGAGAAATTGGATTTGATTTCTGTCACTGCAATAAGTTCAATGCTACAGTGACCCTAATGTGAACCTTTGAAAGAACTAGGCCATGGGCAGAATGCCTCTGTGAATCTTTTCTGTTCAGATATGGAGGTTTTCAAGCATGAACTACACATGCAAGAAGCTGATTTTGGTTCCATGATGATCAGCATCCAAGTTCTAAAAGCCAGTGACAGACGCTTAAATTTTAGAAAGTCTAATGCACTGGCCCTTTGTAGTACACTTCTTATAGCAGAACCTGGCCTCTGCTACATCATATCCTCTGCATCACAATTCACACCCTCTCTAAATAGTACAGCCTACTGAACTAGATTTCCCAATGGGCCCTCACCTATACCTGTGTGTTAGAACTCAGTCTGGGAAGCTGTGGCGAACAACCGCTTTTCTTTATTGCTTCAGATCCAAGCCTACCTGAAGTGCAACAAGCTGCGTTCTGCCTACCTGGTCTCAGTGAGACAAGAGAATACCAGAGCCGTGGAGCTGGTGCAGCATGTGCGGCAGTTGGCCGAGAACAGCGGGGAAGACGTTGTGCAGGCCATCTGTGCCCAGTGGCTTTCAGTGCACCAGCCCAAACAAAAAAGCTGGTTCACCCAGACCACTAGGAAATAACTTCCAGGCACCAACATCCAAAAAGGGAAGACTTCATATGGCACAGAGAAGAGGAGCTCAGCGATCTCTCAGTGACAAGCAGGAGCTGCTAGAGTGCCTGTAGCTAAAGGGAAGGAATTTACTTCATACAAGTGCCAATCCTGTGTTCTAATGACCAACAATCTCTACCTCAGGGTGTTTTCTGTGTGTTTTAAGCCTGACCAAGCAAGACTAAGGATTATGGAGAAACGCACTTTTCTGCTCTTTCATAGAGGCATTGAACTCTTTTGCAATGGGTTTGTTTTAACCCAGTAAACCTGTGTATAGTTGATGACCAAATCCCATCCCATCTCAGCTCAGTGTAGGTTGAAACCTAAATCTCTGTGATTTCTATTAGCCAGAGCCATTCTATAATGAATCTATCATTGCAAAGGTTGAAGAGAGTTTTTGTTTCCATTTACATAGACTTGGGACTGAACTTTTGAGGTGACTTTTTAAAGATCTATACTAATTATCACCAAGTTTTTTACACTAGCACAGTATGTGCAAATCCTTTAAGTTGGTTTGAAAGGCAATGGCTAGTTGTATATGGCAGGTGTCTCTATGCTGAAATCACTGGCAAGTGTTTGCCTGCTGCTTGGGCCCTTGGATGGATGGATGTAATTGGAACGGGATGCACTACAAAGGGGAGACAAAGGGAAACCCTTAAAATAGGATGAGAATGTCTGTGAGAATTGTCTTACCTCTTGCTTCCCTAGTTTAATCCACTAAGTGGATTAAACTGCTGTGATACAACTGTCATTGGATAGTCGCAAGGACTCTTATGTCCTTTTCCATAGTGTAAGCAAGCTGAGCTATACACCCCTTGCACTGTAGGGAAAGCACCTTCCTTTTATAAAAGGGTTTATATGGTGAAATTTAATCACACAGCAAAGTAATAGACTGCTGAACCATGCAATGAGTGTCCTTCCCAACGCAATCTTTCCCCTTCGACAAAGTGAAACATTTTGGACTGAATTGTTATATACTTTAAAAAAAACCCACCCCCCATATATTCCTGGGGTGAACAAATAGCTCAGACTGTCTGGAATACACTGGGGACTGGCAGGCATCCTTTAGCTCAAGTGATGTCCCTGTATTAGTTGCTGCTGCACAGAATCTCTTTCCCCAGTTGTCTGCTGCTGACTAGAAACAGACCAAAAGCCGCACTCTCCTGGTCTACTTCATTTAACTGCAGGTTCCTCTAGTGTAAAGTGATTCTGTTCAGGGGCATTTGGATTTGGCTACTGCTTCTCTGCAGCTGTTAATCAGAGAAGAGGGAAAAGTAGTAAGGAGAAACGGGCAGCAGAGAATGGAAGAAGCAGAAATGAGTGATGGTTAAAAAAAGTTCCCTAACTTTGGCAGCCCACAACATGCTTGTAGTGCTATGGATGTAGACTGCTAACATTTAGAGATGGGCAACTCAATTTCCCTTTCAGCAGCTCCCAGTATATTACAGTCAACTGGCTCACTTGCAGCCAAATGCAATCTATAAAGATGTTTGGTTTCTGGAAGTGTAATATAACTAATTCCATTGTATAAGGTAAACTAAACAGGCAAATAGAGTCCTTGTGATAGACCAGACCTCCAATGAGATTAAAAGGACTTGGTTGATCTCATTTTGAGTGTTTCATGACCACTGTCCCACTGACTCAAACATCTCTCCCTGCTGGAGATGCTTAGCTCATTGGATTTGGGGTTAGAAATAGCTCAGAGCTAAGAATCAGGGATGACCACACTTAACTTCCAGAATCTCCTAACCCCAGATCTCAGAGATCCTATTAGTAAGGCTAGTAAAAGCTGCTTTTATTGTCTCAGACAGACAGAACTGGCCTTGCAGTGTGCTCCAGGGGTTAGGCTTATCTTGTTGGGTGTGATACTTTTTATGGTTTGGGTCGATACCAAATCTACAAATAAATATGGGTGGAGAGGTCTGTACTGTGTGCACTGATGCAGTATCTACCATTCTGTATGCGTCAGTGAGAGGAACTTGAACAATATAGAAAGAAAGAATGGTGCCTGCCATGTAGCCCAGCCATTTTTGTGCCTGTCTTTCTGCTTGACTTCTTTGCACTGTACTTTACGCACTTTATCGAGTGTTTGTTGCAATGTTGATAGTCCTTAACTTAGAATTCTAAGGATCTTTTTCTTACCAGCAGAACTGGAATTTTGGCCCTGACCCTAAAAAAACTTGTGTCACGAGTAGTGCAATTAGTGTTGGGCTTAAAACCCCTAAGCATAAAAATGGATTGAACACTAGTAGTTGAAAGAGCCATTTGTCTGTTAAGTTATAATCTGCTTACAATGAACAAAGGAGAATAAAGTACTATCAGCAAAGGTCACTTGCCCCAGTCCCTCTTTTGTGTATTGCTCTGTTCTTTACCTCTAGCATAGTTGGGTGGCCTCTGCCTCTTTAGCTTTTGTGTTTGTAACTAGTCTGGGTCTCCATCTGTTATGGAAAACACCTAGGACAGGGGTGGGCCACATCTGGGTATGGAAATTGTATGGCGGGCCATGAATGCTCATGAAATTGGGGGTTGGGGTGTGGATGAGGGCTCTGGCTGGAGGGTTGGGGGTGCAGGAGGGGGCTCTGGGCTGGGACCGAGGGGTTTGGAGGGTGGGAGGGGGATTGGGGTGTGGGAGCATATCAAGGGTGCAAGCTCCAAGCAGTGCTTACCTCAAGCAGCTCCCAGAAGCAGCATGTCCCCCATCAGGCTCCTATGCGGAAGCGCCGCCCTGTCCGCAGGCGCCGCCCTTGTAGCTCCCATTGGCTGCAGTTCCCAGCCAATGGGAGATGCGGGGGCAGCACCTGGGGCGGGGGGCGGCATGCAGAGCCCCCTGGCTGCCCCTATTCATAGGAGCCAGAGGGGGGACATGCCTCTACTTCTAGGAGCTGCACAGAGCCGGGCAAGCCCCTGCCCTCCCTCCCCCGGAGCACCAGAGCGGGGCAAGCCCCAGACCCCACTCCCCAGCACGAGCTCAAGGGTCGGATTAAAATGTCTACGCCGTAGTTTGCCCACCCCTGACCTAGGAAAAAGGCAGTGTAGGATTGTTCCCGAGTAGTGGAGTTCTAAGCCAGGGAACCAGTGCAGAATTGTTCTGTACGCTCTAATCTTCCTAACCTAGTCTAGGTTTAAATATCTCAATTAGTTGGGAGACTTGTTCCACAACCTAATAAATTTCACGATGAGGAAATATTTCCTAATATACAGCCTATATTTATTTAATTTCACTCCTACACTGTTCACATGAAACTAGTGCATGCCACTGCCACCCACTCAAGAACAACTTAAGTACATGAGAAGGAAGAGTAACAGCATAAAACAGGAATGATTTTATTTAGTAATGTAACAGTTGGAGGTAACTCAGTGGTGACTTGCAGGGTCAAGCCTCGCCGTAGAGAGCTGGTAGTGCTAACCTCATCAGGAACTAGGCATCTTCTTCTCAGAGCAAATACCATTCACTTGTGACTACACAGAGTACAGGACTGAATGTCTGGATTTCCTAATAGGTGGAAGGCAATCCTGCAAGCTGTGATACCCTGACTGCAGTGACATTTTAGCCATGTGATGCTTCCAGAAAAAAAATTCAAATGAAGTACAAAATATGCCATCTTATAGCCAAGCAGCTCAATTACCACACAGGGTGGGAAGAGTTTGGAGTCTGCCTGTCTGCAGCAATGACCAACTTTACTTGCAACATGTTGGTCACCCCTGTTGCAAAGGGCAAGTGCCACATGCCAGCCTTGGCTAGCCTCTCCCTAGAACTACTGGGCAGGCAAACTTAATGCCAATGTAAACTAGAGTCTACTCTCGCCTTCTTGCCCCATTGCTAATGTGGCCATTGCTGTCTCACTATGGATGATCCCTGCCTTTGTCTGCTCTACTGTACATATGGCTGCGATTCCAATATCCTCCATCAGGACAGCAAACGTGGCAATGATGTATCTGCCACAGCTTGAATCACTCTGCTAAGTAGAGGGCAGGCTCTGTTACTTACTACCCTATACACAACTCACACGTCTCAGCTCACTCTCTACTGGCAGCTCTCCCCTCTCTTTCCCCCCCCCCCCTCAGAATTCCAAAACCTACAAGGTACATGTGGCTTTTATTATGACAAATTTAAGACTTCAGCATTGATGAGAAGATGTAAAGGGCCAGGTATTTCTTAATAAGCCTGCTCTAGGCTTCCTTCTACTATGTAAAAGGTAATCAGATGGGCTGCCCCATGTGGTGCTTGTCTGACAACCTAGGTTGCAAAGAGCTGCAGAAGCTGTGCCCTTCTGCTTAAGGGCATGGCTTGCTTAGTACAAGTACCCTCTTCTATTCTGTTTATGCAGTGCCTAGCACAAAGTGGCCCTCAAGCCTGGTTGGGGCAACAAGGGCTACTGAAGTACAACTGATTAACAATCTCGAGGGGCAAGAGGGGCCTCAGCATAGATCACCTGAGACTTGCTCCTGTGAGCTGGGGCTTGCTGCAGCTTTAGGATCCCCTCCCAAGCAGTGGAGCAGAGACAAGTGACTCAGTGGAGCATACATTGAAGGAAACCCTCAACCAGTCTGGTTACTACTGCTGCATAAAGATCCTTCCATAAGCATCAAGCAAAATTTCTAAATTGTCTTGTACAGAAACCTAACTGACCTAAAGCCTCCACTTCTATTGGGGAACCAGGGGAATAATGTGTTGTGGAATGGGAATGGAAGGCTGGGAGGGGAAACGATAAGCCCTGAGTCCCTGCACTTTGCCCTGAGCCTCCAGTTAGGAAAGGGGGATGAGTGGGGCAGTAATCTCACCTTTTCTTTTAAAACATAACACATCACAGAAGTTCAAGGGCAGTTGTGTCTATAAAGTCACTGGTAAAGCCGCAGCAAGTGCCAGGCAGTGGGCTGGCTGTATGGTTGCTTGTGTTCCTCTGCCCAAGCAAAGAGCTCCTTCAGAACATCAAATCCAGGCTTATCTCACTATAGCTCAGGGGTTTCCACCGTTCAGTCCCACTGGATGCCCAGCAGCTCGCAACTGACATTCCAAAGCTTCTTTGCCAGCTCATCACTCCGGCCTTGAGGGGACACATAGGCTGGCCGGCAGTCACTGCAGAAGGAAAGAAGAGACTTTCATCAGGTGCCCTGGCTGCATTAGCACAGGTAAAAGGTCCAGTTAAAATGCATGGAGACACTAGCTGATGATGATGTCCAGCTTAACTCCTTCAAGCTGGATTTAAAAATAAGAGGGGGAGAGGAGAACTGGTAGCATTGCTCAGGGTGGGGGTAGGGGGGCAGAGGGAACGTGTGGAGGCAGCTGGCAGCCAGGCCACCATACTGCTGCACCTAGTGAAGATGCAGGCTTCAGCATAGGTAGGGGTAGTGGAAAAGAGAGCTGGTACATAAGGGACCACCACTGTAACCCTTGGAGTTCCAAGCTGTGCCTGCTAGTGTCTGGTTTATTACAAAGGTTACAGCAATGGCCCAAATGCCATAGTTCACGGAAGCCTTTGGGACATGACTATAAAAATAACATGCTATCAGGAAAGCACCTGAGAACTTGACCTTTCATTTTGTATGTTTATAAAGCAACTTGTACCTGTGTGGGCCACATAAATAACCAGCGTGGCTGCCTCGCAGGCAGTTATCATAAGAAAGGGGAATGATGCTGCCCCCTCATCAAGAGGTACAGCTGTGGAATAAGCTGCAGCAGAGCTTGGAGAAAAGATTCCCCCCCTCCCCGCAGATGTCAACTGCAATAAACAAATATTTAAACACAATTCTTCAGCATGGTTGTCTGAGAAGCCAACAGCAGAAGGTGTAGGAGGGCTGTAACGTAAAGGTGGAGGTTACTTGAACCGTACTGGGTTCCCACTTAATGGCAGGAGTTAACTTACTACCCAATCATTCTGTTTATAAAGAGATGGTACATACAAACTGATTTCACTAAACAAGGTAGTTCCATATTTTATACATTCCAAACTCCTCCCAAAGACCAGCTTTTCCACTGACACCCACAGAGTCAGACATTCCTTTATTTTAAAAACCCTACCCTTGTCTTCTCTCCCACGGTATGCACATGCCTTTGGTGAATAGCTAGTCATCTTAGTGCTACTGCCCCTGCTCCTCCACCCCCACCCCCTTCCATTTTATTACATAACATCTGATATCAGATTGTGAATTCTTTGGCGCTGGGTCTGTATGCTCTCAGCTGTACTACTGGGTATGGTAACATAATAAACTGAAGTTGTAGTAAGGGAAGGAAAATTCACGACCTGTTCAAGATTTCCAAGCATGCTAGAACCTGCTCATGATGCTTGAGCAAGCTGAGTGCCTCGGAATATAGGGAATGCTGATGTGCAGTCCAGGGGGAAAAAAATCTGGTAGCAGCAGTCACATTGCCATTACCTACGTATGCTTGATTAAAGGAAAAATGCAGTTTACTATTGCCCTAAGTGTCTGAGACAAAAATTCACTTAAGACTAAAAGATAAGAAAATACAAAGCAGCATTAAAAAAAATGCCTAAATTTTTCAAGAGTTCCATTGATAAGGAGCTTGCCATTTTAGCAATGAAAACAACAGGAAAGGCAGCCTAGAGATATGGATCAGGGCAGGAAGATCAGAACTGCAGTCAGAGACACTGATCAGCATGTGCTTTCCACAGCTCTTTTGTGGCACAGAGCTGTACCCACTAATCTAAACAAACAGGAGATGAACAAAATGTGCCTAAGAAGAGCTGTGGCAGTCTCCAGCTGTATCTCTTCTCCACCTGTTTTGCTATAGGACATCAGCTTCTGCTACAGCTGCTTTCTTCTTCATCACTTCCTAGTCATATAAAGGCCATTTTAAAGAAGTATTAGTGATTGTCACGATTTACATTCAATTAAGTGACAGGATTTGGACACAGTTCTATTTCAGAGACAGTCCAATATAAATCTGGGCACTCACACTCAAGCTGCTATTTGCTAACCATTTCTCCACTGAGTTCATGCTTGCTTCTTTTACAAACCTGAAATCCACTTAGAGTTCACATGCTCCAGCACATGGGACAGCTGAGATTCACAAAGGCTGCTTTTATCTACTGGGAGATGGAAGCACTTGAGAGAGGATTAGGGGACCTATTTCTATAGCCAAGGCAGATTAAGATGGTACAAACTCTGTACTTGAAGATCAGACACAAAGGCGTATCCTGGAATAATCTTGTGGTTCAATCACAAGGGAGAAAATTGAGTTTCTAGTTTCAGATATGAAGGAGGGAGTTTTATCTCGTGTCAACTGCATTCATGTAAAATCAAAGGGCAATTTCCATATCGAATTCCCAAATGTGAGGTGGTCACAGTGAAGTGATCAAGGCAGAAAGCAGCACCGAATGTAACTGTCCAAGAGTTACATGTGGATCACTTGGTTAAGCCATCCTAAGCTGTGTTTTTGGAAGAGATAAGAAGATGGTTATGCAGGTCACAAGATAGCTCAACTGAGATCAGTAGCAAAATGGAGCTGGACTGAATGAAAGAGAAGAGCCATGGAAGCCATTTTGCAGAATGAACTGCATTGCATGCACAGACATGCAGGGATCTCCTTTCCTGAAGCGTCCTGCAATGTGTGCAGCTTCAGGATGTGCCATGCTTTGGAGAATCAGGCCACATATGGAGGTATTTAACTTGAGACACAGTTTTGAAAATCTTGAGCTCTGCTTGCACAACACCTAGCACATTTGCTACTGCCTTATAATCTGAGGACTTCCAAGCACTTTACAAACATTATTGAACCAAGTGTCCTAACCCCACTGAGATGCAGGTACTATCATCCTTTTGCAGATGGGGGGAAACTGCAAAGAGGACCAAATTCATCCCTGGTGTGACTCAATTGAATTCAGTGAAGATACAGCAGGGCTGATTTGGGCCAGAGAAGTTAAGTGACTTCCCAAGCATTCAATACAAGTCTGTGGCAGAGTAGGAATAGAACCCAGAGTCTGTGACAGCCCATCTGCGGCACCTGGCGCCCCTCTGGGGCACCTGGCATTGGCCACTGTTGGAAGACAGGATACTGGGCTAGATGGACCTTTGGTCTGACCCAGTATGGCCGTTCTTATGTTTATCTTGTGCTTTAAGCATGAGCCCATTCAAAGACTACAGGACTGGGTATAATCTAAAGCATTATACAGGTAAAGAATTCCTTGCAAATATGACTTTTATCTTTGTGTCCCTTTCCACGAGCAACCCCTTTCCAATCCAACATGTTCAGATTCTTGTAACTGGTACAAATTCTAAACATATTTCTAACATTTCTCCCTTCAGATCTGTGTAAGCCTCAGTACAGTCCCCTCTCAGGCAAAGATTATAGCCTTACCTCGCCCACACCTCTTATCCCCACACCCCAGAGACATCTGGGTTGCACCCTTCTGCCCCACCACAGCAGATCAAGGACTCTGCCCACCTGAAATATTGTCCAGTCACAGACTCCAGTTCCTCAGCCACTGCACAGTACACGCTGGTCTGGGCTCCTTCGCGTGGAGTCTTCAAGAAAAAAGAAAACGTCTTCCACAGCAGGGACATTAGAATCGAGTGCCGGACCAATTCGGAATAAACAGAGCCTGGATGCAGCGAGTTTGCAGTGACTCCAGTGCCTACAGCAAGAGGGACAACAAGGAGCATTTATCAAATTAGACCCTGCCTACATGCACTAGAGCCTCCTTAGAAGGAAGGCATTAACAGCCTTCCTGTTTTGCCCCAGTATCTAACATGTTAAAGAAACAAAGGTCCAGATGCAGATATAGTGGGACAAATTGAACTCCCTTACACTTGCTTGCTGGAAAACTGGACAACATCTCATCCCAATTATGAACGCTGCACCATTTTAGTCATTAGGCCTTTTACAAAGCAGCCTAGCAAAAACATTAGAGGCTTGCCCACTGCTTTGTAAAGTACAGACAGGGCCGGCTCTGGCTTTTTTGCCGCCCCAGGCGAAAAAGCCTCCGGCCGCCCCCCCTTCTCCCCCCCACGGGGGGAGGGCGGCCGGAGCCCTGGGAGGAGGGCGGCGAGCCCCGGCGGGGGCTCGGCTCTCCTCCCGGTGACCAG
>NW_020664447.1:33698981-33778015 GCF_002925995.2 Terrapene triunguis
TGAGTATGCCACATCTGGTATACAATCAACTCCCCTCTCAGACTCACCTTGCAGGCGTCTGGCCAGCTCCCGGGTGAAGAGTACATTGGCCAATTTACTGTGACAATACGCAAGGCCCCAGTTGTAGCACTTCTCACCCTGGAGGTCATGGAAGCGGATCCTGCCTCCATGATGAGCCAGTGAGGACACATTGACTATGCGGGCTGGGGCCGACTGCTTCAGGCACTCCAGCAACAGGAATGTCAAGAGGAAGTGACCTAGGGAGAGATGGGATTTGTTTTACTTTGCCTTTCTATTGTGCCTTCCATCCTAGGATCTCAAAGCACTTCAGACCAAGTACTGAGGCAGCTCACTATTAGCCCCATTTCACAGATGGGAGACGTGAGACACAGGCAGGTCAGGGCCCAAAATTTCAAAAGTGGCCTCTACTTGTGGGTGCTCAAACAGCTGGAACTGGTGAAAGGTTGCAGGAGATGGCAGTCCCATTTGCCAGCTCTGTACCCTCAGAATAGGCACTCCATGGGCAGTGACTGGGCAAGCTTCCCCTGCACCGTTCCTCCCCAAGAAATTTAGGACCCTCCCAAAACAGCTTAGGTCTCTACTGAGGCTTAAAGGACTCTGATCTTCAATGATTTCCCTGCATTCTTAGGGGCTGGAGAGGAGGAGTCTTGGATGCAAAGTCTCCAGCTGGGATTTTTTGCCACCAACATTTATTAAAAGGTCCCAGCTGGCTCTGTCTGCCACATCTAACTCTCAGACCCTTACCAAGGTGATTGACTCCCAGATGCATCTCAAAGCCATCAGCCGTCTTGGAGTAAGGGCACAGCATCACACCTGCATTGTTAATGAGGATATGTAGCTCCTTCTCCTCTGCAAGGAACAATGGATGGGGTGAAGCATTAAACAGGGATCCCTTGACAACCGCCCAGCACCAGTATGGCATAGATCAGCCAGAGAACTTGGGCTGACTGAGCTGCAGCTGTCCCTCCCCTCCAAAATATAAAAAGATACCTCCCCAGGCTAGTACTGCAGCCTCTGGTGACTCTCCATCATGCAACCAAACAGAATCTTATCAAGCAGGGTGAGTGTCTGACAAAGTCCACTGGCAACAGTGTGCCCTCCCTCCTGGCTTAATATTGCTGGCAGTGTCGTGGGGTGGAACTGGTCCAGCCCATGTTTGCAGGACAGACTATTACCACTTTGCAGCCTTGCTTTGGGACAGCGTGACCCTATGCCATCACAGGGAACAACTCCAGTTAAAGTAGCTGGGACTCATATAGTGAGTAAGAATAAATATATCAGAGGGATAAATACCAGAGAGGGAGAGGAGTTATTTAAGTTAAGTGCCAATGTGGACACAAGAACAAATGGATACAAACTGGCCATCAACAAGTTTAGGCTTGAAATTAGACAAAGGTTTCTAACCATCAGAGGTGTGAAGTTCTGGAACAGCCTTCCATGGGGAGCAGAGTGGGCAAAAACCTAACCGACTTCAAGGATGAGCTTGGTACATTTATGGAGGGGATGGTATGAAGAGACTGTCTACAATGGCAGGTAGCCAATCTGCGACTGCTAACAGCAAATATTTCCAATGGCTGGTGACACGAGACTAGATGGGAAGGTCTCTGAGTTACTACAGAGCATTCTTTCCCGGGTTTCTGGTTGGTGAGTCTTGCCCGCATGCCCAGGGTCTAACTGATCACCATATTTGGGGTTGGGAAGGAATTTTCCCCTGGGTCAAATTGGCAGAGACCCTGGTGGTTTCTCACCTCCCTCTGCAGCATGGAGCACAGGTCACTTGCAGTTTTAAACTAGTGTAAATGGTGGATTCTCTGTAACTTGAAGACTTTAAATCATGATTTGAGGACTTCAGTAACTCAGCCAGAGGTTGGGGTCTATTACAGGAGTGGGTGGGTGAGATTCTGTGGCCTGCAATGTGCAGAAAGTCAGACCAGATGATCATGATGGTCCCTTCTGACAAAGTCTATGAGTTTATAAGAAAGGGGCATTTTCACAGTCACTTTTATAATAATAACGAGCACTTATATAGGACCTTCATATTCAGCTCTCAAAGTGTTTTACCAAGGCGATTAAGTCATGACTTGCCCAAAGTCCCACAGCAAGTCAATGGCAAAACTTGGAATAGAACCCAGGTGTTGCAACTCCCAGGTCGATCTGTCTGCTACACCACGTTCGCTCTTCAGAACTAAAGAGCAGAGAGCTGCCCTTTTGATCAGAGCTGGTGTTATGCTCCCAATACTTCTGTTAGTCTTAAAGGTGCCACAGGACCCTCTGTTGCTTTTTACAGATTCAGACTAACACGGCTACCCCTCTGATACCTCCCCTAACAGTAAGTGTGACAGCATCTAGGGGTCATACCTGCTAGGAAGTTCTCAGCAAACTCTCGGATAGACTTGGTATCAGCCAGATCCAGCTTCTTCACAATTACTTGTTGGTTCCCTGTCTCAGCTCGGATCTCACAGGCTGCTGCTTCCCCCTTTGCCATGTCTCTGCAGGCAATGATCACCCTGGCACCTGCAATGGGGAAAGGACAGCAGAAACATGGGCCATGAGCAGTGGGGGCAGCTTGGGGAGCCAGGACAGAAAGGCAGGGGGCTACCCAAAGGTCAGACAAACAGCCTTTCTACCTGTGAGTTACCAGCTTAAATGCAGCCCAGCTAGGTAGTGACCAAAGAGTGCTACCTTCTCAAGATTGTTCTTTGGTTGGTATGAAATAAGCTTGAAATGTCTCTGTCCAACTCCTTGTGGGCAAGGTGTCCACTGCACAAAACCAGCAATATTGGTCCTACCAGACTCCCACATTGGTAGTCTCACCACAGTGGCCAAGGTTTGAATGGACCACTCCTGCACCGAGGTGGCCTTGGCTAGGGCACTGTTTCTAAAATGATTAAGAATGTAATTTAGCCCCCTCCATAGTAGCTGTCCAAATAGCTTTAAATCCAGTTAGCCTCAGCCATGCTGTAACAAAGACACACACCAATGAAACTAAGTTGGTTTCCAGCCTCACATAGGTGGGAGGGTCTAATGATAACAGGGACTTCCAGGACTAAGTTCTGAAAGTGTGTCTAGGAGTCCACCAAAGTTCAGTACTGAAGCTATAAGGCTCACCTACAGTAAAATTATTATCGAGTCAGGAGACCTGCTTCCAACATTGCTAAAAGTTTAAGTGTCGTCAGGATGTATAACCATGTTATAGACACAACAAATCCTGCATCTTGGCAGGAGATTAGAAACGATGACCCTTGCAGTCTCTTTTAACCCTGTGAGTCTATATTAAAGCTCTGGACTCTCCAGGGTTCTAACCTAGTTCCTAGGACATGGTTGGGTCTATCTCCATTATAACTTTTAGCTGTGTTTTACTGGGTCAGAGGACAACCATGTGTAACCAGGTCTTCAAACTCCATTATAGTTGTAGTATAGATGGGTCTGTCAAAATAATCCCCTCCCAGCTCCAGAGAAGAAAACAGTGACACCCAGTGAAGATGTAAATTACAGAGGGACTTTTGGCGGTGGAGAAGGGACAGGTGACTTGCCTCTTTGTGCGAGATCTCTGGCTGTCTCCTTCCCAATGCCTGTGTTGGCCCCCGTGATCATCACCACCTTCCCATTCAGCTTAGTTGTTGACTTACACACCCCTCCTGCCACGTATCTCCTAGAAGAGAGGACAAGAAGAGGAGCTACTAGGGATTCACAAGGACAGTTTTCTGGTTATCAGGGTCAGTCCTGGGGCTTGGCATTTAGTGTTCTGTGTTACACTGCCCTGCTTGCTGGCTTTGATCCAGCCACCTAGTTATTGGGTTCAGAACAATTGGAAAGACATGGGGATATTTACATAAATTGCCAGTTCCAGGTTCCTGTTTTCTTATATTCCCTCCCTGGCGCCAGCTACTGCTCACCCTTCTTAGAGGCCATTACGGCCACTGATGCAGGTTCCCATTCATCTTCCAAACCTCTGCACCCTGAAGTAGATAATATTCCAAGCTGCCCACTCTGCTATAAACATATTGATATGTAATGCACTGACAGGTGGGTCTTAAGCCCTGGTTTCCAGTGGCTGCACCCCAACAGGGACATAAGCCCTGGTACTCTGCCACCTAGCTGAGAGCTTCCTTTATTTAGTTCAGGGGATAGACCTGAAGTTTTCCATGTCACGCTGCATGCAGTAGACATGGGGACCACAATGTTTGCATATATGCAGCTGAGGGTTTGTTATGAGCACCACATAACAGGGGAATGTGGTACACAGCCCCAGAGCAGAGAGGCACTATACACAGCCCAGAGGCAGGAGTAAACCAGAGGCAGCAGGCAAGTCCTTTCTCCCATCCCCTGTCCCATGAGCTAACACAGGCACTTTCTTTCCCAAATCCTATCTCAGGTGCCCCAGCACACTGCTTCTGTTCCAGATCCTCGCCTGGGCTTCAGCATTAACCAACATATCAGTCTTCTTGCCCAGCCCCGGCCTATAGTCCAGGTACCTACGAGTAGGCCGGTTCCCAGCCAGAAACTGCCTCAAGCACCAGCAAACACAGTAGGTAGCTTTCTGTATTGGGTGTTGTAAATTCTTCACTGTTACATAGGTGGGATGAGAGTTACCCTATTGGCTGTTGATATCATAGAAGATCATCCAATGATCTTCCTCTCACCTAGACCATCTGAACTAATCTAATGCACCTATACTAAAGGAGTTTAAAAGAGTGTGAGGTGAATAAAAAGCCTCCCATGACACTGTTGGTTTTAATGACTAAGAACTGGGCCAGATGTCCCAGCTGTAACTCCAACCAAGACAGTGTGGTTACACTAAGGGAAAATTTGGCCTTCTTCCTTCACATTTTTATGGATTGACAATTATCTTTTTAATTCTTTGAAACTTCATATTTCCCAAAGTAAGTTGCCACCTTACATCAACTTTACAGTGCTCAGAGATAACAAAACGGCAATTATAGAAAGTTTACAACGCATTTAAAGTGGCTACCTTGGGGTCAGGTTAGGTGCGAAATATGGTCATTTTATTGCCAACAGTACAAGATCTTATTTTAACCTGAGAATTGATTCAGAGAATCATAGAAATTAGAGCTAGAAATACCCAGCAGGTCTCAATCCAGTCCAAGATAAGGAGTGAATACAGGATTGTTCCCTACTATTTCCTAGATACAGGGTTCAAGGTTAGCCTAACTAACATTTTCACTTGGTGAAGTCAAAAAAGAATCCCCTGCCCAAACCCTTTCCAAAAGCAAGCAATCTATTAAAATTTATTGGAAGCAAAACAACTTTCTTCTTTTACTTAATACTCTACCCTAAGCATTTATGGTTATATTGTTTTTATGCAGCACTTGTATGCCTTTCAAGTGCTGTACAGACATTAATATAGTAACGCTCATAACATCTTGGTAAATTAGTTATTAGCTCCATTTTACAGATGGGGAAACTGAGGCACAGAGAGGCTTACCCAAGACTGCAAAGCGAATGGACAGCAAAGACACGGTTCAAACCAAATATAGCCTGACTGCCACTTCCCTGCTTTAATTGCTTTTTAAGTCTGCTTCATTTATAAAGAGGAATGGAGAGGTTTTAAGACTCACAGATAACATGATAATGTAAACCCAGATTCTCAGAATACTGGAAATTTTTTCTTTGTAGATTTGATATTCTACCATATTACCTGATCTTTCTCTAAGTGCAATAATTAATAAACTGATCTGCCTTCTCTACCAAGAATGCACTTGCTGGATCCCCATTTAGCAGAAGTAAAAAGGTGCACACTTTTTAAAGGGTAAAAGGGTTTACACAGTAGCTAATCAATCATCTAATACAGACCTGATGTAGGGAGCTGCCATGAACAGAAGAAGGGGAACACAGATGAATATTCCCAACACGGTCGCCAAGCAGTTTAGCATTGCTGCTATCTGTTGTTTGCCCTCCCTTCCAATGAATCTTGTCTCTCAGCAGAGAGACAAGGGAGGGCGAGTGAAATACACCAGCTAGGGAGCATTGCATGCAGGGAGTTGTAGTCATACCCATCAGCTTTGTGTGCAGAAAGGCAGAGCACAACGTGCTGGGAGTTGTAGTCCAACAACCCAGTCTGGGTAATGTGCCATACTGGTGGAAAAAAAACAAAGGGACATACCTAGTGATTTCTCTGCAGGGAAACAGATATACCTTCTCCCCCAAAATAAAACAAAACTGCAAGCAAGTCAGTTCCTTAGATCTAAAGGATCAATAACGTCCTAGCTACTGAGTTAATTTGTTCTCTACTCTATATCTTTCTGAGGTTTGTTTTATAATTTGCTAAATATCAGCAGTGCTTCTGGTCTGATGGATAAAGTGCTCTTAAGAGTTCAGAGAACCTGGGTTCTATTCTGGACTCTGCTGTTGCCTTACTAAGTGACCTTAGGCAAGTCATTTCACTATCTCTCTGTGCCACACCTGTAAAATGGGACTAACAGTACTCACCTTGATAAAGTATTCTGAGTCTAAGCATCAAAGTGCAATATTTAAAGATATTTAAATTAACTGGCTAGTGTGTATATGCACTCAGAAGTGATAAAATGTGTCACAGACTCTATATTGCTAACAACAGAGAATCCCGGGGCCCTTTAGCTCAAGTGATGGAGGTCTATGCCTTTTGTAGCAGCAGGACTGGGAGTCTAGCCCTGCTGTCATCATGAAATTCCAAGTGGCATGCTGTGCAGGATAGTGACAACCATACCACCCTGGTCAGCCACAGATTTGTTATGATGTAGCTCTACTTCACTTCACAGCTTCCAGATGAGCATTTTCAAAATGTCGCACATCACAAACACAGGTTCAACATCCACATTTCACTCACTGAACAGCCAGCAAAGCAGGAAGTATTTCTGATCACTCTATGATGAATTACATTATGTTGGCGTCATGGTACTACATCAGTGGCCAAACTAGAAATTCCCAGATGGATATTTGTGTTTAATCTCTTTGCGGTGTTTGTATTACCCTGTTTGGTGAACTATCTTCTTAAAACACAAATAAAGCTGAGGGGTCTGTGCCACCAGCACCAGTGCTCTTCTCTCAGCCAGGATGCTCAGAAAGAAACACACAACTGAGGAAACAGCAGTTCTGCAGGTTTAATTATGCAGAAAACTCAGCCTGGAAGACTCATCTCTTCCAGGCCTGTTTGGAGCATGATCCCATTCAAACATCACACCAGTGATTTCAGTAAATGACCCTTCTTTAACCCCACTTCTAGGTTTCTGTTATTAGCTCTAAAAAAATGTAGATGATTTTGCGCGTGTGTGTAGAGAGAGCTAAGGGAAAGTCTGGCATTTCCGAATGAATGATCAAGACAATTAAACTGATGGTCACTCTGCCTCCTCCAATGGGCCCTTTACCAATGAAGAAGAGAGCTTAATGAATTTAGAATCTGGGGCAATGGGTCTGCTTTGCTTCCCTGACAGCTCTGGATTTTTCACATTTTCTAAAGATTTAAGTGCAGGCACTGGTTACAGAAAAAGAAACTATCAAAATCCAGTTTCCTTCATTCACCAAACTTTACTGCTCAGTGTTTACATATAATGGTGGCCAAAGCTGGCAGCTCTCAGTGGACCTATAGCAAACACAGATCTGTTGTTTCCGACACAGAGGTCCTTTTGAAAATGTCTTGTTTTGTTTGCAAGCAGCCTTTAAAATTAAGGGGCAGAGCAGAGCAGAGGTGGGAAGAGGCAGGGCTGGGGTGCCCTATGCAGTCGCGTACGGGTAGGGACGGCCCTGGTCATGTTGTCCCCAAAGCATTAAACTGTAACCCAGAGCACATGTGCAAGAGGAGCTCTGGTGAAAGGTGTGCTTAAGCTACTGGGGAAACTGGGGAAGGTCCACACTGGTCTTCAGACCTAGAGCAGCTGGGTCACACGGCTCCATATCCCAAGAGAGGATATCAGCATTGGAGTCTGTACCCTGAGAGTGTGTCTGAAAGGCCAGACATAGAGACAGTCTCTGAATGCTACTTGGACCCAGTAGGGTTGGAAGCACCCAGGATCCAACAGTTGCATCCAATACAGCAGGTGATCTTCCACAAGGAGGAGCTCAGCCAGGACTCTAACACTTCACTTATTGTTTCAAGGAATTTAACAACTCTACTGGCAAGACAAAAATGGAGCCAATTTTGTATTCCAAATCCGAACTGCGGGGGGTGGGGAGTGTCATTTGATACCTTTGAAGTTCCTGAAAGAACTCTGCTTCCTAAGATGAGGGTTGCAGCACAGTTGATGAGAGCAGGAAATCATTTGATGTCCTACATGAGATGAATGGAAGTGTCTCAGGCTAGTTCCTTGTGGTCAGGTGTACACATCACAAAAACAACTACCATAACTACCACCACTTGGACCTCTTGTTAGCAAAAGGTAAGGAAGAACTTACTGAATGGGGCATAGAGACTATTAACCCTAAAGGGAGCCCTCCAGGTCACATTTGAAGTAAACTGTTAAGCAGTAAAATAGCCAAGGGTAACCAGAGTTTTAGCTCTTCACATTTGGAGAGTATGGAGTTTTCTCACTTCTCATTTAAGAAATAAAGCCTTTAGTTACGCCTATTCTCCTGTGACCACAACAACTTCTGTGTGAGTCATAACATAAGAACATAAGAACGGCCGTACCAGGTCAGACCAAAGGTCCATCTAGCCCAGTATCCTGTCTACCGACAGTGGCCAATACCAGGTGCCCCAGAGGGAGTGTACCAACAGGCAATGATCAAGTGATCTCTCTCCTGCCATCCATCTCCATCCTCTGACAAACAGAGGCTAGGGACACCATTCCTTACCCATCCTGGCTAATAGCCATTAATGGACTTAACCACCTTGAATTTATCCAGTTCTCTTTTAAACTCTGTTATAGTCCTAGCCTTCACAACCTCCTCAGGTAAGGAGTTCCACAAATTGACTGTGCGCTGCGTGAAGAAGAACTTCCTTGTATTTGTTTTAAGCCTGCTGCCTATTAATTTCATTTGGTGACCCCTAGTTCTTGTATTATGGGAATAAGTAAATAACTTTTCCTTATCCACTTTCTCCACATCACTCATGATTTTATATACCTCTATCATATCCCCCCTTAGTCTTCTCTTTTCCAAGCTGAAGAGTCCTAGCCTCTTTAATCTCTCCTCATATGGGACCCGTTCCAAACCCTTAATCATTTTAGTTGCCCTTTTCTGAACCTTTTCTAGTGCCAGTATATCTTTTTTTAGATGAGGAGACCACATCTGTACGCAGTATTTGAGATGTGGGCGTACCATCGATTTATATAAGGGCAATAATATATTCTCAGTCTTATTCTCTATCCCCTTTTTAATGATCCCTAACATCCTGTTTGCTTTTTTGACTTCCTCTGCACACTGCGCGGACATCTTCAGAGAACTATCCACGATGACTCCAAGATCTTTTTCCTGACTTCTTGTAGCTAAATTAGCCCCCATCATATTGTATGTATAGTTGGGGTTATTTTTTCCAATGTGCATTACTTTACATTTATCCACATTAAATTTCATTTGCCATTTTGTTGCCCAATCACTTAGTTTTGTGAGATCTTTTTGAAGTTCATCACAGTCTGCTTTGGTCTTAACTATCTTGAGCAGTTTAGTACCATCTGCAAACTTTGCCACCTCACTGTTTACCCCTTTCTTCACATCATTTATAAATAAGTTGAATAGGATTGGTCCGAGGACTGACCCTTGGGGAACACCACTAGTTATCCCTCTCCATTCTGAGAATTTACCATTAATTCCTACCCTTTGTTCCCGGTCTTTTAACCAGTTCTCAATCCATGAAAGGACCTTCCCTTTTATCCCATGACAACTTAATTTACGTAAGAGCCTTTGGTGAGGGACCTTGTCAAAGGCTTTCTGGAAATCTAAGTACACTATGTCCACTGGATCCCCCTTGTCCACATGTTTGTTGACCCCTTCAAAGAACTCTAATAGATTAGTAAGACACGATTTCCCTTTACAGAAACCATGTTGACTATTGCTCAACAGTTTATGTTTTTCTATGTGTCTGACAATTTTATTCTTAACTATTGTTTCGACTAATTTGCCCGGTACCGACGTTAGACTTCCCTGTCTGTAATTGCCGGGATCACCTCTAGAGCCCTTTTTAAATATTGGCGTTACATTAGCTAACTTCCAGTCATTGGGTACAGAAGCCAATTTAAAGGACAGGTTACAAACCTTAGTTAATAGTTCCGCAACTTCACATTTGAGTTCTTTCAGAACTCTTGGGTGAATGCCATCTGGTCCCGGTGACTTGTTAATGTTAAGTTTATCAATTAATTCCAAAACCTCCTCTAGTGACACTTCAATCTGTGACAGTTCCTCAGATTTGTCACCTACAAAAGCCGGCTCAGGTTTGGGAATCTCCCTAACATCCTCAGCCGTGAAGACTGAAGCAAAGAATCCATTTAGTTTCTCCGCAATGACTTTCTCGTCTTTAAGTGCTCCTTTTGTATCTCGATCATCAAGGGGCCCCACTGGTTGTTTAGCAGGCTTCCTGCTTCTGATATACTTAAAAAACATTTTGTTATTACCTTTGGAGTTTTTGGCTAGCCGTTCTTCAAACTCCTCTTTGGCTTTTCTTATTACATTCTTGCACTTAATTTGGCAGCGTTTATGCTCCTTTCTATTTGCCTCACTAGGATTTGACTTCCACTTTTTAAAGGAAGTCTTTTTATCTCTCACTGCTTATTTTACATGGTTGTTAAGCCACGGTGGCTCTTTTTTAGTTCTTTTACTGTGTTTCTTAATTTGGGGTATACATTGAAGTTGGGCCTCTATTATGGTGTCTTTAAAAAGTGCCCATGCAGCTTGCAGGGATTTCACTTTAGTCACTGTACTTTTTAACTTCTGTTTAACTAACCCCCTCATTTTTGCATAGTTCCCCCTTTTGAAATTAAATGCCAGTGTTGGGCTGTTGAGATGTTCTTCCCACCACAGAGATGTTGAATGCTATTGTATTATGGTCACTATTTCCAAGCGGTCCTGTTATAGTTTTCTCTTGGACCAGCTCCTGCGCTCCACTCAGGACTAAATCATCTACTGGCTGGTTACATCCAGCACCAGACAAGTGGCCTGTAAAATCTGCAATAAGCAACTAGTGCTACTCCATGTGTGGACTGACTGAATACATATATTAATTATTATTATACTTACAAATTAACTGTTCTTTTTCTGATATGATTGATTATGATTTGAAAATTAAGGTTGGGAAGCAAGAGTTTACCCACTCCTTTTTTACCACTACTGTTAAGCGATGTGAGAAAATTTGTGTTGACTTTCTGTACTGTATCTGCTCCTTGGACAGGAGACTTCAATGTCCAGATCTGCCAAGCCAGAACCCGAATGCAAAGCTACTGTGTTGGATGACATAGCATAACAAACTCAACACACTGGGTTTCGCTGAGATTGCTGGTATGTGCACATCCTTGCTATACTGGTCGGGGGAGCAAACCACCTCAAACCTAGCTCTTGGATGTGCTTGCAGGGCAGGACTCTTGCACATTTTCCATTCCTTGCCTGCACAAAGTGATGGGGTGAAACAGGTATAGACTGTGCGTGGTCACAGCAACTGTCGAACCAATCTTGTTGCTTCAGAACTGAACTTTGCCAGCTGCGATAAAGGCCTGACCACCAACCACATGGTTATTCAGAGGCATGCAGGGAGCAAGTGCAATGCTGTCAAACACAATTACTCTAGAATTCTCATTATATAAATGATCCTAACACTTCACCAGGGCCATGGACACCCCATCATTCTGGGGGCCAAGTAATGGCTCGTAAACCATCAACAGGTATTTTAAAGACAATTTTTCCCAACATTCACTTTTGCTCTGAGTCCAAGTCTGGCGAGTTTTGGCCCCCGACAGGTAACTGGGGCCACAAGGCTCCCAGCTGCCTGCACCCAGCAGGAATGGGAGGGGGCCCATGTTGCTCCAGAATAGAGAACAGCGTGGTGGCTGCGCCTCTTGTAACAGACAATCATAGGGTTGCCAACCCTCCAGGATCAGCCTGGAGTCTCCAAGAATTAATCTTCAGTTAAAGATTGTCATGTGATTAAATCTCCAGGAATAGTCCAACCAAAACTGGCAACCCTACAGATAAGGCTGGGGCAGAAACCCCCAGCAATTAAGGGCAGCTGGGAGAGAGGCGAGAGGAGGCTCCACCCGTGACCCAGCATGTCCGGTCCGGTCGTTCGCAGCCTACCTACCTAAAAGTCCCATGACTCCCGTGTGACCCTCCCCACAGCAGGACTACACTTCCCAACATGCAGTGCGCGGCACGGAGTCTCGGGGCCTCCCTCTCGAGGTGGCAGGGATAGTGCCTGATCCGTAGAACCGGGCTAGTCCCATTCGGGAATGGCGACTCAGACCCCGAATGCTGCTCTCGCAAGGCGGTGGGGAACTGCGCTGTGAACCTCGTGGCTAGAGGGGCGGTGCCGAGTGATTGATCATCAGGCGCTATGTACGGCACCCTCCCGGGCGGGCCGAGCGGCCGGAACGATGAAGCCCCGACTCGCGCCCCGGAAGTGTTTGTGAAGAGCTGGCGATGGGCCTGGGATCCTAGTAACAGGCGAGAGGGCCGGGAGACGGCAGCTGCCGCCGCCATGGCGGGTCGGGGCTCCGGCTCCTCCGAGCACTTCGAGCGGCTGCACGAGATCTTCCGGGGTCTGCAGGCGCAGCTGCGGGGCGTCCCGGAGAGACTGCGGGGGAGCGCGGCCGGTGAGGCAGGGCGGGCGCGGCCCGTGAGGTGCCGGGGGAGGGGGCGAGCGCGGGGCCGTTATTACGTTGGAGGGGAGCAGGAACCCCCCCCCCGTCTCTCTCCTGCCGGGTCAGTGTCTAGCGCGGAGCGCGTCTCCCCGCAGCGCGGTGTCGGGATCCCCCGGAGCAGGCGGGGGCGGGGAGTTGTTCTGCGCGGGAACCGGAGCCCTTAGGTTTTGGGGCAGATTTCTCCGGTCTTCAGGGCCGCCTCCGAAACCTCCGGCTCCTGGGCTGAAGAGTCGCTACAAGCGCTGCCGCAAGTGACCGCGGGGAGCGCAGAGCGGGGTGTGACGACATCTATAGAAACCCTCCCGTTTTACAACTGGGTGCGGTTTCCGCCAGCAACGTGACCATCTGGGCTACTTGCTACCGCCTGGTCCATGGGGTTGCGAATCAGGAGGGATGGGGTTTGTGGTCAAAAACACTCACGATCTGCTTCCTCCTGGCTAATGTGACAAATTGATCTATTGGACGATTCAGGTGTGCTGTTTCACTTTTTTGTGTGTGAATCCGTGAAAAGGGAGGTAAGGTTTGGGGGTACAGAGCATACCCCTGAGCCCAAGGTGATACCAGAGTGGCCCCTTTGATTTTTTTTCCCTTGGCTTCTTCTGTTTGCGTCGCTACGGGGGCCTGGCCAGCGGGACTCGGCTCGCCCCTGCTGCTTGGGGCAGTCGGGGGAGCGATTTCCAAACCCCTAATGCCGCTATTGAGTGTCCCTGCAATGGCAGGGAGGGCTCCGGGGGAGCCGGAAGCACACGGCAGGCAGCTGCGCTTGGATTGTGCCTGACACCCCTTCCCTCCTGCCGAGCCAGGACAGGCTGGCATCCCGCAGCGCCCAAAGCTTGAAGTGTGTGTGAAAGCACGTCCCTTGGCTAGAGCCGCATCAAAATCCCCTCTCCCTGAGCCCCTTCCTGTCCGTGTTCGGTCCCTCCTAATCCTCGTGCTGGCCTTCCGTAGCAAGCAATGTAGCCTTACAGAGTCACGATACTTGCGCTTGTCAGTTTGTAGTTTGCAGAGGAGCAGAGATGTTTTTGAGAACTTGTATTTCTGGTTGATGCGAGTAACAAGTTTCAAATCAGCTCGAAAATCCTGTAGGTTCCAGGGACAGAGCTGTTCAACTTCCAGAACAGAAATCCTCTCACTTTGTGAAGCAGGTGGGATAATGTTGTGGGCTGCTTAGCTCAGGGGATTGATAATGGAATACAGAGCTTTCCAACTAGCCAGAGCTAAATGGCCCTCTTATTGGCATCCTTGGAAGAGGCCAAGAACTGAATGGGACATGTAAATAGAAGTCTGACCCATAAGATGGTCTCGGCTAAATGCATGAGGCACTGATGGGGCAGTGAAGGGAAGTTTGGACTGTCCCTGTAATACATATTCTATGGATAAATAAAGATCTTCAGTCTCTGAAATTGTCAGGCCAGAACCAGTCACTAGCACTAAATTCACAAGATTTTTTTAAAAAGCTATGTAGAGAGGTCTGATATACCACTTGCTGCCTTTGAGCTAATTCTCCTGTTCTCTTCTTCTCTGCAGCTGCTGGTGGCTTTCCTGTCTTGGAGGGCACACTCTGAGGTGTAGGTTTTCAGTAGTTCTGGCTTTATGTGTTACTGGTTAGTTATTGCCAGTTTTGGTAGCTTCACCCTTGAGCATGCCTACTGTTGGGTTAACTAAGGTCCCAACCCTGTAAGCACTTATGCATGATTTCTGCCGTTGGGCAGTCCCACTGACATCACTGGAATTACTGAAATTTGTGTAAGTATTTGTATGCTTTGGGCATTTGGCTTCGATCTCAGCACAAACAGGAGAGGCAGTGTTGCTCTATGGGGCTGCAGAGCTGCATTCTTGTGTGGAGAAAGTTTTCCTGGTATTCATTTAATGTTGTTCTAGGTAAGGGGTGGGCAAACTATGGCCCGCAGGATTGCCACCCCCATGGCGGCACGGGGCCAGGGTAGGCAGTCAGCCTACCTGAGCCCGGCTGTGCACTGCTGCCACCCAAAGCCGCTCCAGATAAGTGGCGCCGGGCTGGAGCCCGCACCCTGAGCCCCCTGCTGCACCCCTCCTGCCCTCAGCCCCAATCTCCTGCCCTGAGCCCCCACTGCACCCCTCCTGCACCCCAACCCCTTGCCCCTTCCTGCACACCCTCCCGCACCCTGCACTCCCTCCCGCACCCCAACCCCCTGCCCCAGCCCTACATTCATGGTCCTGCATGCAATTTCCCCACCCAGATGTGACCCTCGGGCCAAAAAGTTTGCCCACCCCTGCTCTAGGTCTACTGGGTGAATTGCATTTCCCTTCTGAAATGTTGTTGGAATCTTGCTTAAGGATTGTTAGGTGGAAATCTAGTCAAATGAATTAATAATAAAGCAGTTTCCAGTAGTACAGCTGGCTGAGTCTTCCCGTCAATTTTTGTAGTTTTACTGCTATGTTTTCCTATTTTTAAATGATTTTCTCTTCTCTGTTGCTGTGTGAGACCCACATAATCTAGAGAGTATTTCTAAAGTGAAATACTATGTGTAATGTTGTCAAAGGCAGAAAGTAATACTGGAAAATAGCTTTTCCTCAAATTCTTCAGTTTTAATCATGTTCAATGTAGCAAATACTGATAAGTAGATAAAACATTTTGGAATGGAAGTATCTCTCTAAAAGTTGATGGTGGCCCTTTAATTCATCTGGTGAATTCTGGTTATATTTGAAAAAGGGAAGTGGCCTGACAAGGGAAATGTTAGCAATATGAGTGAATCTCTTCACAATCAGGAAGCTCCCTTACTTTGGAGAAGCCTGACACACAATTACCTCAAGTCTACTCAGCTGACTTCTTTTCTCTGCCAGAAGAGTGAATAGGGCAAATAGTCCTTGTTTTATGGCATTTGTTAGTCATGTGACCATTGGGATTAATTATTGTAATTCTCTGTACGTAATATGTAACCACCAACCTTATAAAAAGCTACAGGTTGTTTATAATACAGTAGCCTATATGCTCAGTCTCTCAGGCTGATGAGAGCACAACACTCCAGTGGACCACTGTCAAATGGCTCCCCATTGAAGACTGAGTTGAATTCAAAGTCTGTCTTCTCCTCTTCAAAACTCTCCTTAAAATTGTCCTAAGAATTACCTCATCTGGGATGATGAAGACCTTCCAAAATGGCTATATTCTGCTGGAACCAGCGTATTATCAACATCAAGAATGAAATATGTGTATGCAGAAGAATGATCTTTTTTGGTGAATGGACCGCAAATCTGGATCTTGCTTGATATTGAAACTGACTTAAAAACTCAGTTCCTTGAGAGCAAAATAAATTACCTACTTTTTCAACGCAGCCTTCCCACCATATCTCCACCAAGCCTTCCCTCCCACGAACCCTATAATCCATCCTTTGCTGGTTCGCTGTATGGAAGAGTGAGAAATTACTCTTCACTTTATAATTTTGGGAGGCACTCTGATTCACAGTGAGGGGAGCAAAGAAAGAACCCAACTAGAACACTATCCCACATTCAAAAGCGGAACAGAACAACAAGCAGGAAGCTGACTTAATTGTATAGCTCGATTATTATTTTTAAATGGTCATTTTATGAACAGTGGTGGTGAAAGTTTTTCAGTAAAATAGATCATTAAAGTTTGATGGAGAACTGAGGGTCTTGAGAAATGAGTTGCTGCTTATATGTTTAAGGATAACTTTCTGTTACAAAGAGACCTTTGTAAATGCTAAAAATCATTGCTTAAACCAGGAAAATCCCCAAGAATGCTTGTAGAAAGAATTCGCAAGAGGTTTTGGGGGAATTCAGGAATTTCCCCATCTGGTGTAAGTGTATTGCTTTACTAGATGATTCTTCTGCTTCTAGTTAATTAGGGGCAGGTGCATCTTTGTCTTCTGAAAAGTCCCCCAAAGCCTTCCTCAGAATTGGATAATATAAAACATGTTACTTTAAAGGGAATTTGGCTGCCTCTGAAACTCTTTGGGGGATAAGAATCTTAAATTCTTGGGCTCTTGTAGAGGGATGCAAATCTAGAGAGCTGTTTCTCTTTATATAAACAAGATAAATTCCTTGACCAAGATGCAAAATTTTCTGTTCTAGATCTATGTAAAATACTAGGGCAGTGTGGGATTTCTAAACTATATTGATCAGTTACCCTTTACTAAAAAGTAAAATGATTTTACTAATTTCCTTTTTCTTCTTAAGAGGAATTGAATCACTTTTTTTAGCCCTGTTATGATCATATGGATAACATCATAGGCTCTTCCAAAGCTTTGTTCCTTCTATTGCATTAGTACTTGGCTTGGTACATTCTAGTAGCAGTTTAATCCTGAGTGTTCTGAATGAGACTGTCAGATCTATTCTGACTTTTCCATAAGGTTAGAACCATTGTAATATTTTTTTTACTAACACCTCCTACCCTTTTCACCATTTAGACAACTTTTCTTTATCAAACTACAGTAGTAGTGATATAGTCACTTGCAATTGTTTGGCTGCTTACTTAAGCTGCAGTACATTATTACTCTACTTGGAGGCATGAAAATAGGCAAAATGCAGCATTATGAATATCAGCATCAGCCTTAGGTTGATTTAGGGGTTAATGGTTTGGACACAAATTACTACACCTCTACCCCGATATAACATGACCCGATATAACACAAATTCGGATATAACGTGGTAATGCAGTGCTCCGGGGGGGGGGCTGTGCACTCCGGCGGATCAAAGCAAGTTCGATATAACGCGGTTTCACCTATAACGCGGTAAGATTTTTTGGCTCCCGAGGACAGCGTTATATCGTGGTAGAGGTGTAATCAAATTCTGCAGAGCCAGAAGCCTGTTGGAGATGGCAGAGAGTAATAAAATGTTAACTACAAAGCTGTAGCTATATTTGGAAATAGTGAGTAGTTGTGTACAAGAGTAACTTCTACTTGTATGAAGAGAGAGGTTCTAATTTACACACAGCAAAAACACCACAGTGTGAGATCTTGGCAGGTTTGGGATCTTGTCAGAGTTAGTCTCTTGGATATAAGCCCTGGTGCTTGGTAAATTGTACTGGTGACTTAAGTGATGCTTTTCTTTTTGTTGGCATTAAAGTAATGCCCTAGTGTGATACCAGGAAGCACAGTGATGCTAAAGATATCTTTTTATGAGGATTATGAAACCCAGGTCCCGACTACTCATGGTCATTAACAATGTAACAACACTTCTTTCAAGAATAGAAATTTTAACCCCCAAAGTCCTGTCTGTATTCAAATTGGCTATTAACTCTGCACTTTCAATTTGCTAAACTGTTCTCTGCATCTTGTCTTATGCTGACCATCTTCCATTCGTGACATGACTGCATTTCGTTGTGTGTGCGCGCAGTGATTCTCAAAGCTTTGAAAAGGGTTTTGGAATGAGTATAATGAGGTATATTAATATTCAAGCCCTGATAAAATGCATCAGCCAAAAAGTGGAAATCTGGTTATTTAAGTGGGTGGGAATTTTCTCAAGTACTTTGGAGGAACAGCAGTGCCATGGAAAATTCCATAGTTATATTTTTCTGAGCTGTGCTGTTCCAGAAATAGTCTGGTGGCTGAGTGAGGGTTCAGGACCACAAGGGGACGAGGAAGGGGGTGGCCGAGTAGGGCTGCAGAGCCACATGGGATGGCAGAGATGGTGGTGCAGGAACACATGGGGACAAGGGCAGATGTGCCTGAATGACAGAGGCTAAGGTCAGCAAGAGTCTGCATGGGGGAGGCTCCCTAACAATCCCCTCCCCCCCCAAAAAAAACCCCAAATCCCCGTTCCATACTACTTACTTTCACCCAACAATCCTCCACATTCACTCCCAGGCTTCTTCCCAGCAATTACTTCCCTCTCCTTCAGCTCCTCCATTACCTCTGACTCCCCCAAGCCTTTTCACTGCTTCTGAGGGGTGTGGACAATACGTTTCGGTATTGTAGTTTAAATGAATTATTACTGAGAGTTCTGTATTAATTTGCCTAGTAAGGAATCTGTTAACATTTCCTGAATTTTTATCTGTATTGTTAGATATACTTGCTGACAGGAATTGTGAAATAAATTACCAAAATAATTGAAACTGGTGTGATTATATTGTGTTGTTTTTGACAAAATATTCAGAATTTTGCGAAAAAAAATTTTTTTTTAGTCTTTTGATGTGGAATTTTTAATTTTTGGTGCAGCATTCCCTCATGAATAGAAAATATATATTTTTATCCAACTTCTTATTCCCTTATTACTGCAGTGAGGAGTCTATTATAGCACCACAAGGTATCGACCATTATGTTAGCACTGACAGCTAGTGTCATGGCCCATACTGTTAGAGTAACTGCCTTTTTGTATCATTTGAGAACATAATTTTTCCTTGTTAGCTGACAACTTGAGCCAGTGTCAAAAGCTACTTACAATTAAAATATTATGGTAATTCCCTTTGGGCTGAAAGGGAAACAGAAGTCAGACAAGTAACGAAAATAAAAGGAGCTATTTTAAAGACCTCGATATTTTCTCAAACTTCTACCTACTGAAAGTTCTTTAGGGAACCAGAGTTGCGGGACTTCATAACAGAAAATTGACCTTGTAATAGAGCTCTTGTTGCTATTGGAACTATGGAGAGACTGTAGTCTCTTCATAATACTGCAGTTGAAGTAGATGAGTTATGTCAATATTAATCTGTGGTTTTTTCCCCTATCTTAGGTTGATTTTGTTTGAAGTCAGGACAAACTTGCACTGGCTTCTACGAGACATGAACAATAGTTTTGATCAGAATTCTTGCAAACATGACTGCCCTTTCCCTTTACCGTGCTCTAAACCAGTTCTGTGGCCTTCTCAAGCTCTTTCTGCAAGCTTATAAAAAACATACACTATTGCTTTCTTGTAGCATCAAGGGATTATGCTTACACAATACCATTCCCAATGATCTTTGCAGTATGAGGGTGCGATGGGCTCTGCAGGTAAAAGCATCTAGCAAATGCTACGTGTATCTGTTCAGGCTCGTTTAAAAACAAAACACAGCACATTGTCTTCAAAAGCCCAGACACTCATTACAGGGACTCAGTAGCAAGTGGGCAATCCACATTAAAACTGAAACATGCATAGCTCATCGGGGTGACATGGATTATCAGTTTAGCTAAGGGAGATGTGCATTCAGGCATTATTTCAGTATTATTGTCTGAGTTCTTGACAGCACCTCTTACTGGAAGGATTCTAGATCACCTATAGACACATGAATTTCTTCACCTACTGCTAAAGTCAGTAGCTGTCCAACAAAGTAAGAGAAGAGAAGGATGCTGTATCCAGTAGAGATTGCAGGGAAAACTTAGGAAGGTAGAATGAAATTACATAAATGGAATTTTACTCCTGAGGGCATTCTGCACCAAAACATTAAATTCTGCACACAATAATTTAAAATTCTGCAAGTTTTCTGGATGTTTTATTTGTCAATAAATAAATGCAGAGGCTTCAACATGGCAGTGGGGGAGCACGGGCCACTGGCTGCATGAAGGAGGAAGATCACCCTGCATCTCTCCCGCCCCCAGGACATGGAATCAGCGGTGAGGCTGCACCTGACCCTGACACAGCATAAGGTCTGGGCCTGCCCCAAAAACACACTGGGGCCATGCCCCTCTGCGCCAGGTGCACCAGGTGTGGGGCAGGTAGGCTCAACAAGGCAGGATCCAGGTGTGGGGTGAGGGGATTCTGTGTGGGACAATCTGGGTGCAGGCAGCTCGGTGGGGGGGTCTAGGTGTGGGGGGGGATCTAGATGCACAGAGGCTCATGGGGGCGGGGTTCCAGGTGTAGGGGGAATGGGACTCTGCAGGGGCTTCCAGGTAAAGGTTGTTGGGGTTTGGTGGGGTGGGGGTCTGGGTGCAGCTAGTTGGCATTCAGTGGCGTGGTAGTCTGGATGTGGGGGCTCAGGGTGGTGCAGAGGGTGGGGGTTTGGAAGTAGGGGTCTGGGTGTGTGTGTGCGGGGCTCCAGATGCAGGGGTTGAGGTTCAGTGCAGTGGGGTTCAGGTATGGAAGACTAGGGGGGTACTGGATGTACCGGGTGAGGCTTGCTAGGTATGGGAAGTCTGGATGCACAGGGGTTGGGTGGATGGGAGAGCAGCTCCCTGTACAGTGACCCCTCCCCCCACAGCTGAGGAGTGATGGGGGCAGGAAGCAGGGGAGGATGCTGAGTTTCCTGCAACTGGGGGAGATTTCTGGGTCTGGGCCTGACACAACCCCAACCCCTCCTTGCAGGGGAAGAGGCAGTCCCATCCTCTCCTGCCTCCAGCCCAGCTGGGACTAGCAGCTGATCCTGGCTCAGGGTAGGAGCCACTGGCTGTAGTGTCCTCAGCCCCGCAGTGATTTACCTGTCCACCAGCTGCTCTGGGTGCCTGAAACATTGTACAAAGGCTGCTAGGGAGTGGTGCGTGTCTGCTCTTGCAGCTTCCCTGTCAGTCATTTTTCTGTGGGGAAGCAAAGAAATCTGCTGGGGACTTGAATTCTGCGCACGTGTAGTGGTGCAGAATTCCCCCAGGAGTAGAATTTGGCCAGGACATTGGGGTTAACATCTACTCAACTTACAGAACTTTAAATACCAAGATAAGCAATTGTTTATGAGAGACATACCAACATAGGTCTTTATCACCTTCCTGAGTTAAGCACCTTTTTCAGCATAGTCCTGGGAATGGAGTTTTGTGGCGTCTCAGAAATCAGCAATATTTTGGTCTTCCAAAACTAGCGGCCAGTGTTGCTTTGTGTGTTCACTTCTTGATCACAATGTGGTGGGTTTTAAGTTCTCTGGCCCTTTATAAGAATTTTCTGGTGGTCCCCATTTTAGGCTGAACTTTGGCCTGCTGTACTGTTAGTCAGCCTCTTCCTGTTAACTCCGTCTTCTGTATGATGTTCCCATGCTATGCTGGCTTGAGATCTGTTTTAATTTCCTTGTAGCATATTTGATGTGGTTCCATTTCTTTTCCAGAAGAGAAGAAGAAACTAATACGAGAATTTGATGAGAAACAATGGGAGGCAAATGAAACGGTAAGGATGTGGCTGAAATTGTGACATTGGGGAGAAGCCCAAATGCGACATCAGCCATACACTTTTATTTCCCTTTCTCCTTAGAAATGGTTTATTCAGGTCCTTGTGCTTCAGTTGTGATGGGGTTAGTGCGGAGGGCACATCCTCTAACTGTTTAGATAAATATGGTTCCATTCTCCAAGACTGTCAAGCCTGCAGTTTTCACTAGCATTAAACTAAAATGCCACCTCACTATTACCAAGCAAAACAGAATGCTGGAAGTGCAATCAGAATCCTTAGGATTCTTGGTCTTGCAGGGGGACTCCCAAGAGATAAGTAGTGAATTCCTGCTTTACATTCTCTTCTGTTGCAGTTCTGCATCCTAGAATCATTTGAACATGGCAGTCTAATCCCCTCTTCTTCCTGGGTTTGTGCGATTGTCAACATGTTATGGATCCTGAGCATTCTAATCCTGTTCTGCCAGAAACCTATAATGGGCAGAGCATTAAAAATCAAGATGACTCTGTATATTCACACTTATGGGTTTTGTGCTGGCTTATGGCACCCAATGGTAGAACCCTGTCCAAGTAGTGCTTGTTAAAATGTGTGTGTACCCCTTTCTACGCCTGCCCTGAGCGTTTCTGAAGGCTAGGCCAGGGATTCTCACACTGATTTATTTTTTGGTGGCCTCAGAGTGTGGTGAGGTGGAGTGGTCTACCTCCGACTTGAGTGAGGGACCACTATCCTCCCCCTGGTGGGTGGAGTCAAACCCGCCCCACCCACTTCACCGGAAGTAACGGAACAGGGCAGGAAGTATAAAGGGAGGGCCCTGCTCAGTTTGGGCTGCACCAGGGAAGGAGGTATACATCTCTCCTAGGGAGAAGAGCCTTCTGCGGGACTGTGGATCAGCAGCTGAGCAGACCAGCGCCCTACTGCCTGAAGAGACAGAGGACCCTGAGGAGTGGCTGAAATCAGAAAGTGTCAGGCACAACGGCCTGATTTGCAGGCGAATGTGGTGGATTCAGATCCAAGGATTGTCCAGATATCAAATCTTTCTCAGACGGGACATTGCCTTTCCATTCATAAGAAGGATGGTTGAAGTATTCCTGTGGTGGAGCCCAATAAGGCCATAGAATCCAGGACTGCCAGTCCCTCCTGTAGCTGGGATCTGGAAACATACCCATAAGAGAAGCAAATGAGTGCGGGAACCCAGGCTGAGAAGGCATGAGCAAATCAAGTCTCTTAATTCTTCTCTCTCTAAACGAGGATCAGACCTCGGATCCGCTATGGACCTTATAGGAGACAACAATGGACCTAGAGGATGGTGAGAAATAAAAGATGAGAAAAATCTGTGTGGCGACCTTGTAGAAGTCTTAGGAGGAGGTATGGATTGATTTGGAGAGACCCTAATCATCTGTGTTCTTTTCTTTAACTGAGAAGAGGAATCCAACTGCAGAACTTGTAAAGCCTATTTGCCAGTTATCCATAACTCGGATTCGTGGAATGCTCAGAATGGGGAAGGTGCCCATCAGCCGCCACAGAAAAAATTGTCTTTGGATCCAAGAGCAGTCCCGGAACAGGAGCAGAGGAAGGAGCCAGTCCCGCCAACGTGGAGAGTACCTGATCCAGAGAAATTCTCAGATCCATGCCTCTGATGTTCAGTCAGAACTAGAGCTGACTTTGGCTTCTGTGGTTCCGACCCTTAAACCTATGTCAGACTTGGACTGCTCCAATAGGTGTGATGCATGGGATCTGGCACCGCTAAGAATGGCTGTCTTCTCCCTTGCCTTCATTTTTGGAACTAATATAGCCATTACGGTGGCTCTAGGTTCCTTGAAAGGCAGCTGACCTTTTCCCACCAAGAGTGCCTTCAAAGTCTTGATGGCTTTAACAGATAAATCCGGAGCTGATTCCAAAATCCTGGAACCTGTACACAGTTTCGGGTTGCTGGAGGAGCTGAACCGGTTTTAGATTTCTGATCTGACAACCATCTGGAACCAGAAAGTTTACCAGCAAGAGCTTCTTTAAGCAGTAGCAGCTGTAGTCTATTCTGCCTCACTTTATGCACTCTGGGCATGAAAGCCTGGCAAACAGAATATCCGGAAGGAGAGCAGCCTTCCCCCAGACCCTTCAGATACCTAACATGGTCGTCCACCTGTGACCCAAGAACATCTTAGTGTCAGTTAAAAGAGGGATACAGAGGGGTTACAGGAGTCTCTGAATTCTGGTATGTAGATTCTAGTTCACCAAAGAATCTTGTGTGAGGTCTCAAATGAAAGCCAGTGTCACTGGTCATCAATATCACTGTGAAATGTATGTGCATGTACTGTGCAAGGAGTTATGCATCTGTTCCAGAAAACTATGTTCTTAGCATTTAAAGTAAAAGCAGGTCACCAAAAGGTGACATGCCTTAGACTGGTTTCTCCAGACAGGAGGCAAGATACATGCATTTCTTTCAGGATGTAAATTAAACATTGTGAGCTAACACAATGAATGCCCATTTACATCTGAAGTCCAATCTTAACAGAGAGATGTGAAGTAAACAGGAAAGGACCACACAGACATAAACAAGCCACAGGGAATTATCATGTCTGTGGGGAAAGATAACAAACTTTGGATGTAGTTCTAGAAGGCAAAGAAAACACTTGGGTATCCTGCACTTAGGACTAAGTAAATGGATGGCTTGTCTGCAGTCCATGAAAGTGGGGTCTCAGCCAGCCTTGGCTGAAAACACTGCAGAAGATTTTGGGTGAAATAAACTTCTTTAACCTGTTAGGTAAGTTTAGTCTTTAGAAAGCATGTTATGATTTTGTTTTGTATGTAATCATTTGTTTCCAATATTCTTTCTTACTATCACTTATTATTGTTTTCATTTAAATATACCTAAGTGCTGTGATGTTAAGCGAGGTGCTTGTCCTGAGTTGAAACTTACAAGCTGATGTGTACTGCTGTTTGGTAACAGAACCTGGTAACTCTGAGTGTGCAGTGGGTAAGGGCCAGGGAGTGCTGTAAGAACTCGTGGGAGTTGGGGTGGGTTGGTATATACCTATCACTACCTACACAGAGAGAGCAAAGACTGTGGAGGCCTGGAAGGTAGTGCTTGTGCTGCCAGAGCTATTGATTTCAGGGAGCTGATCCACAGCAAGCACAGACAAGACTCCTTTGCTCTAAGGAAACGTTTCTCAAATGTGATCACATGTGCCCCCAGAGGCTTTTCCTGCAGTCACGACAGCCTCCTGGGCAGAGATGGGGGAGGGACAAAGCAGTGGGGCTAAGGGGGTGGGCTTAACTCCTCTTCAGCCTTGGGGCTCTAGCAACAGGCTTGGTGCTTCAGCCCCCTGCCCCCAGTTTCAGCTGTGGGGCTCCAGGCTCTTGGCTTCAGCCCCCTGGGGTGGCGGGGCTCCAGTTTTCAGCCCCCCCAGCCATAGGGCTCCAGCTCTGGGCTTTAGCTGGACCGGCCTTACTGGACACCATGGTGGTCAAGAGGCAAGGAGCAGGGTGAGCCTGGGGTGTGACACTGCAGAAGGGAGCTCGGGCAATGTAGGGGAGCAGAGGGGGTGATGGGGAGCCTGGGGTGTAGGTGGGGGGTGGGGGAGGCAACGGGGGCTAGGCACACCAAAATACAACTGTACATTTTTTTTAATTGAGTCTGCAAAAAAAACCCCAAAAACAACAAATACATTGCCAAATCATTGTAATTTATGTGTGTGCATATTTATTTGTTTTTCCTAAAGTTAATTAAGTATTTTAGGAAAATTTGTCAGACTGGCCACAAGCAACAGTTGGTGACCGCACTCTGAGGCCACCAAAATTTTTGTTGTAAAAACCCCAGCTCTAAGGGGAGGTAGTGGTGAGGTGCCTTACAAGCCTGGGTACTCCAGGGTGCATCACACTGTCTCCAGGAAGATAGTTGGGCACCAGCACACCTCTTAAATCTTGGCTTTTTCTTTTTCTTCGGTTCAGCTATTACAGGGAACTGAATCTCACCAACTATACTAAACTATCTAAATTTATTACTATACTAAAAATTACACTTAATTCTTTATGTTGTTATCTGGCACTACAGTGGAGAAAATCTTGGATCCAAGATGGATTGGAGTGGTTCACTTCTGTCTGGCACAATAGCGGGAAGGAACTGAAGTGGTAGAGGGTGCTGTGCCCCTTCTATAGCCTCGCCCTGAGAACGTTTGGAAATGCTGAGGAGGGGGTAGAAGAGGGTGCATGTGCACTCTGAATGGGCACTGCTTGGAGAAGATTCTACTATTAGGTAGCACCAGGTGGCACAATACCCATAAATGTGAATATGCAGAGCCATTCAAAGAAGAACATTGCGATACAGGATTATTGGGGCAACAGAAGAGGTAAAGCAACGCAAAAATGTCTTTACACCTAAAAAAAACCCCCAAACAAATAACACTATAGGCTTAACATTTCTTCTGCTCCATAATTATGTAATGGTTACCTTTTAAAATTTTATTTCTTTGAGTATACACGTATGTCCCGGTACTCTTCCCTGGTTCTTCCCATGGGAACACATACATGTTTTAAACTCCACTTACTGTAGCATATAGCTTTGCAGACATGGTGGTCAGTTACACTGGTGAAATAGCTTGCTGTACTAGATATATGGATTGCATATTTCATTCACATTAGCCTTGATGTGCATTGTCCATCACAGGACAATCCAGAAGTTTCTTTTTGACCCCGTATATTTTGTGATAATATATCATTTGGGTTTTTGTAGTTTTTAAGAACCATGTTTGTTTGAATCTCTGAAACATGACACAGTAGATTTGAAAATCAAACTACTAGAAGAAGTGGTGGATTTGTCATCTCTTGATATCTTCACATCAAGACTGGAGGATTTTCTGGATGATATGCTTTAGCCAGACACAAGTTATTGGGCTCAATATTGGGTAACAGGATGAAATGGCATGTGATATACAAGAGGTCAGACAAGATGATCTAATGGTCCTTTCTGGACTTAAACTATGAATTTCTAGTAATTGCCTTTCTTTCCTGATCCATCAAAGGATTATTGGTGTAGCGATCCATAAATCTGTATGCTCCCACTCGGCTCAAAATAGAGCTGGACACTTTTTTATGAAGCATTTTGTTTGACCAGAAATGAAATTTTTGTTGACTTTTTTGATTTGCCCAACATTCCAGAAAATTTCTGGTTGAGGCCCCCCCCCTCTTTAAAAAAACAAAACAAACAACTTTTCGGAACTGCCAGCAAACTGAAAAATCAGTTATTCACCCAGGTTTAGTCACACGTCCTATTTAGAGATGTTACTGAACCCCTCAGAGTTCAGATCAGGAAGTTTGGTTGATGGCCTATCCGCTTGTGTAGATGTGATTGAAAACCTAACCTAAACCTGACACCAACCTAAAACTGTTTAAATAATGTGAAAAAGGACAAAATACAACTATCAAAATGTTATATAGAAAATCAACCTTATAATTTTGGCTTTAGTCTCTTTCATTGAATCATTCCCCAATCCATGTCTTATACCAGAGTACACATGTATACCAGTGTCTTAGTATTCTCTTGTTCTTATTGGGATGGTGAGTGACAATACAAATCAAATTATGGAAGGTACTGATGACACGATACTGACAAGTATGACCTTTTTCAAAATATTTTCACCTCAAAAAATGAAATTGTAAACTTGAGATCTTAATTCAGAGAATATCTATGATACTGTTACAAAACTGTTGGGACTTACCTTGTTAACTTTTGGACTCTTTTGAGGGAAGACTGTTTAACACAGTATGAACCCTGTGCTGTGGGTTGGACAAAATGAGGCCTGTGGAATCATGTAATCTGGTTGTCCCATATGTTTATGTGAAGGTGTGACTTGTGGAGACTCCTGGCCTGGTATCCATCTTGAGCCAAGCAGCTGCTGGGACCTGTAGACTTGTGTGCTGCTACACCTCTGTAATAGATGAGGGCAACTACAATGTTCTCCCTCACAAAATAGGTTCATCCCTTGGACTCTGTCAAGTTGCAAGTACAGCTTGGGGTTGGGCATAGTTTGAATACCCTTCTATACTAGTAGAATGAATGTGGTACTTTTATAACTACTTTTTCTCTTCAAAGCTGCGGGAGATGGAAGAAGAACTGAAATATGCCCCAGTGTCCTTCCGCAACCAAATGATGAACAGAATCCGGACCTACAAGAGAGACCTTGCCATGTTCCAGAGAGAGATTAAAAGCACAGATTTGGGGTTGGGCCCTGGAAGTCGGGGGGACACAAAATACGGAATCTATTCCATGGAAAATGAGCAGAGTGTGAGTGTCAAATAGATATTAACTATATTTTAAAACTCTCGATTGTGACACAAAGTGACTTCAGATGTAGCTAGCTGTGCTAGCTAGTGTTTCTACCTTACCCTCCTTAGTTTCTGAGTGCATATAACCTGGCCGTAAACCTACTCTGCATAATAGGGAGTATTTCGCATGAGAGGAAAATTGTACCTGCAACTCTTTTTAAAAAAAAGCATGTGTCAACTTGGTAAGAATGAAAGAATAAACTCAAAATAACAAACTTGCTTTTTAAGAGATGCTCAAATAGCATTTGGCTCCATATTTTTTTAAAAACCTAAAAATAGATTTTCATTAAACATACTAAAATACTTTCTTTAAACATTCCTTACAGCACAGAAAACACAACTGTAGTAGTGCAGGAAAAAAAATTAAATGACCAATTTCATTTCACTGTCAAAGGTGAGTGAAGTATATATATTTAAATGCACCATGTAGGATCAATGGTAAAGCTAGTTTTAAAATAATTCTGTTAAATAATCCAGGTACATGTAAGAAGCCATCTATTTAAGTAGCAAATTGATCAGGCCAGTCAAAACTTTTAAGTACCAGATTTGTTAGTTTTATTTCTTGTACTGTAGACAGTTAAGGCAAAGTATGACTGAACTATAGAGACTGAAATCATCTCCAGTCTTAAAGCTCTGAGGCACATTGATCTGTGCGGGAAGTTTGTGGTGTTGTCCATCCTGCACCTGTCCTGTGGTTGGATTACTTTAGTCTTCGGGATATCTTTCACCAGATCTAAAACTACAGAAGCCAGGAAACTTTGAAGACTGAGGTGCTATCCTTGATTTGTCTGGATATTGCAGCATGATGCATTTTTGTTGCCTCCCTTACAATACCTTAGTACAGGATGGTAGATTTAAAGCCTTTTTCAAAGTTTAGGAAAATATTCTATTCTGAGGGCCAGTTCTGATCCAAGGTCAGTGAGCCTCTCTCATTCTGTGACTTGGGTTACTTATTTGCATGAAAAGAGGATTTTGGTGGCCCAGGCATTCCATCTGCTGCTGCTTGTTCCCATGTAATCCTCTGATTGTGTGACCTCATAAAAATCTCCACAGCAACCAATTGTGAATGCTGCAGATGAAGGAATGACTTAAGGTAGGGATAAAAGGAGCAGATAAAAACAAAGATCCTATTTTTAAGTAAGTATCCCTTAGTGGCAGAGGGAAGTGAGATTAAAGGAAGGAAAATATGACAGATTTATTTCTAACCGGAATGTTTTAAAACCTTTCCCATATAGCATCTGTAGCTCTAAGATTAACCCTTCAGTTGACTCCTTTTTCATGTCCTTGCTAGGTTTAAGATGATCCTTTTAACCCTATTTTGAATGTAGTTTCGTTGCGTGTGAACTACCCTCTATCTATTTAACTACAGCTTGTTTCTTCTTGGCTTCCTAGAGTAGATATTTATTTGTCCCTAAAATCATGCAAGTGATAGGGCACAGGAAATCTTATTTCTTGTTTCCAAAAGAGGTTTTCTAAAGAGAATACATTTGCTATCCTTGAGTTGCTCTGCTGGAGTACCTTTACTCTAGTGGTTCCCAAACTTTTCAGCATCACTCCCCCTTTTTAATTTTTGAGAAACCCTCAAGCCCCCCCCCCACCCTTGTCCCCTGACCCCCCCCTCCTGGGACCCCACCCCCTGTTCAACCCCCCTCCCTGCTCCCTGTCTCCTGACTGCCCTGACCCCTATCCACACACCCTGACAGGCCCCCATGCCTATCCAACCCCCCTCCGCTCCCTGTCTCCTGACCGTCCCCCCAGAACCTCTGCCCCATCCAACTGCTCCCTGTCCCCTGACTGCCCCCCAGGATCTCCTGCCCCTTATCAAACCCCCCACTTCCTGCCCCCTTACCAGGCCGCTCAGAGCAGCAGGACTGGCTTATTGGAAAGCCTGGGAGGTGGCCGGGCGCAAGCCATGCTGCCTGCATGGAGGTGTAACTACAAGGGAGGTGGGACTGGAGGGGAGGGGCCAGGGGCTAGCCTCCCTGGCCGGGAGTTCAAGGGCCAGGCAGCCTCGTGCCCCCCTTGGAATTTCTTCACACACCCCCGGTTTGGGAACCAATGCTTTAGTCCCAGTTTTTGCATTTACTGGAGATAGATTTCTTTGTAACGTTCTAGTTTGTGGTAATATGCAACAAGCCTATATTACAACAGATACAGATGGTAGTGAAGAAGAGTCCTGAATTCTCTGCTCCAGTCCCAGTCTACTGATTTTGAGGGAATGGGGCACAACTGAGTTTAAGATGGGAAAATCAAATGAACCTAAATATAGAACAGCATCTCTTGCTCCATATTTCAGCCTCTAGCAGTGACTTACTTGCATTTGATGGTTGTGGTTGTTAAGGATGTAAAGGAAATCTGTCTTTAAATCTGTTTTTTGGCTCTTATAACTTTGTAGTGAGTTTGTCCTCTTTCCTCCTCCTTTTACTGTAGTTTGTTATATTTAACTCTAGCTTCCTCCCTATGCTGTAGAAATGTTGCAGATAAATCTCTAATCTATAGTAAGGGCTAATATTACGTAATACAGAGTTGACATACTATATATTTTCAAACATTGATTTGTCTGCTTCTATTAACCTAAAAGGACCTTGTCACCGTTATAGACACATGGTCTATAAAGCGATGCATCTCAATTCTAGAATCCATCAGAAGCCAGTATGTTTCTGCTCCCCTGTTTAATAGCTAAACAGTAAAACCTATTTTTTAGACTCATTTGCAGTCGCAGAGGGGCTTGCTTCTCCAGGGGACAGAGAGCCTGAACCGAGGCACTCAGAGCATTGACCGTTCACACCGGATCGCTGCAGAGACGGATCAGATAGGTACAGAGATAATCGAGGAACTTGGGGACCAGCGAGAGCAATTGGAACGCACCAAAAGCAGAGTGAGTGTAAAAGCTGTTGGCACTGTAACATAACAGCCTGGCATTAATCTATTGGGAATGGTAGCATCTATGGAGATCTGGGTGCTTCCATCAGATGTTTACTTCCTGGGTATGAAAGCTGCGATATGGACATCTGGGAAGAAGGAGGAGTTATTAGGGTGGAGGACGGTAGACTGGTGACAAAAAATTGCCCCCATTTGTTCAGCCTAGCAGCCCATAAATTTCCATCATAAAAAGCGCTTTGTTACGAGGAATAAACTGTAAAGTGGAATTTGAGTTCATTTCAGTTTGGCTTTGAGTCCTGTGCTAGTGACTGCATCCTGTTTAAACATTAGTCATTTTGTCACCCTGACAGTGTGATGCAAATGGAAGAGGCTAAATCCGTTTTTTCAACCTGACTTAATATGTGGATGAAATGGGCTAGATTACCCAATAGATCTCTTCCAGCTCCCTGGGGCTAAGGCAGGAACTAGCCCAACAACTAATAATGTAAATTATTAATAGTGGTTTTAAACTATGTTAACTTGACCTAAAAGTTAGACTTTAAACACTGAAGCCTAATCCTAACCCTGACCGAACCATTGTCAAAGTGCAGTTCTACTCTGATTCAGCCATTGTGTCCAGGATCTCTGTATCTCATTTGCTCACTTAACAAGCGAAGATGTGTTCTTACCTCTAGTTCTGCAAACTAAGCCTGTGCACAGTTGAGCTTTGGTTATTTCCGAGTAGTATCACCAGTAATGAAGATTCATTAGATCTTTGGCTGCATTTCTGCAATCCTGTTGCCTTCAGTAGATTTGCACACAAGTAATGGAAACCTGGTAAACCAATATATTGATGCACAAGAAAGAACAGAATCCAGCATTGCAGCACTTACATTTCTATTTTTAGCATGATAGCTTAATCAAAGGTCTTCAAGCTGGGAATCGCACCTCTAGCTCAAAGTGTACATTTACCCGTCGTCCCAGTTTCATATCAGAGCTTGGATTTAATGTGAGTGACTCCCTCTCCCAGAGTAGGGCTGTCTGTATAGTTCTGTCAGCGGGCCTCTTGAATCAGGTCAAACCAGCATAGGCTATTTCCTGGGAGGCGAAACTTCAAAAGTCTTGTTACCTGAATTGCTTCAGCATTGGGAATTTACAGTCATCACTACCTTCTAACTATAGTTCCTGCAGGAACCATCCATTCATCCAGGAATACAATCAATAGCCAGCCTATAAAGATGTACAACATTTATAAAGCTGATCCAATAACCTAAATATTCTGTTTCCAAAACATTGCATCTGTCAAAGCTACTTACTTCTGAAGCTAAGAGTTAATGTAGTCCTTTGGATATACCATCCTATTAAACTTGTTCAAGGAGTTATGCATTTATAGTGTGCTTTCTGTATGCTGTTCCCTCTACTGAAATAGTAATAAATACAAGCTCACTTTCTTTTTGCATATGTGCCCTTAACAAAGAGCTGAAGTCTAGAACTGTTTTTAAATGGACTTGTGGACTCTCCCAGAGCTGTGAGCAGGGGATATTTGCAACCATTTATAAAAAAGGTGCCCAAAGTGGGGACTCTTGGCAGGCAGAATGGTACAGATCTGCCATCACAAATCCTTTTTTACATAGGATCTAATAGGAGTCATCGTTGTTTTATGTGAAATGAGTGAATTCCACTCATGGAAAAATAACAGGTGCTAGTGTTGGCATCAACGAGCTGGAACCACAGCTTGTTTGCGTTATGATCTGTACACCCTGATTTCTGTGAAAGCACTAGGTGCAAGGAGTAGGGTTTTGAAAGCCTGGGCATAAATAGATCCATTTACCAAGGGTGCTTGTGAATGTAAATGGAGGGCAAGTGGCATGCACTTCTAAAGTGGCTCTAAGGCAATGTCTACATTATGGACCTTATAGCAGCTGTGCCAATGTAAGGTCTCCTGTGTAGCTGCTCTATGCTGGCAGGAGAGAGCTTGCCTGCTGGCATAATTAAACTACCCCCAATGAGCAGCAGGAGATGCTCTCCTGCCACTGTAGTACTATCACCACTGGCACTTTTGTCTGTGAAACTTACGTCAGTCAGGGGTGTGGTTTTTTTCACACCCCTGACTGATAGAAGTGCTAGTGTAGACAAACCCTAGTTTGACTCAATAAGGACAACTGGTCTGATTTCCCTCACAACCCATCTCCACACCTTGAACTTCTGGAACAGGGCTGACCAAATTTTATACTGAAAGCTGTAATGACCACATGTTATGAGTCTCAGGTTTGCACCTGAGTTGTTTATAATGTGATAGCTAACCCTGATTTGTTTTGCTTGTTTCTTACTAGGTGATTTAGAAACTGTTGACTGAATAGTGTAAAGGCTGTAATAGATGTTAACTTTCAACTAATAAATTAACTAATCTCCTTTTCTGCCCATGTATTAAATCTTTCTCTAACCTTTTATTTGTTTCCTCACTACCATTCCCAAAATTGTAGCCTCCTCCTATTTCACTAATGCTTTGCTTATTTTTAATAATATGGAAGAGGGAGTAAGCTCCCCCCATGACCCTGTTAGATAGCATCTGACATGATACATTGCTGCTCATCACTAGATGGCCCCCTTTAAAAAAAAAAAAAAAAAAAATCCTTCAGTTTTCAATGGTGATGTTACAATTGGAACAGACTACGTTATCAGACAACTTACCAAAATCAGTATTTTAGACAAATCCTACTATTGTTTTTCTCTGGTCCTGGAGAGGGCATTGACCACACTTGAGACATCCCTGGCTTGAGTAATCACAAGTGAACCTTGACAGGCAACCTCCTGTATAATGCAGCTGTTCCTCACCTGAGACCCATCTTCTAGGTGATGCTTAGAGCAACAATGCTGTGTCTGAGCATTAAGATTACAGGAAGGTCCTTCTTGAACCCAGATCTTTTGTTTGCTTAATTCATTGTACCCTCAACCAACTGCTGGCAGACTGTGGGTCAGAGTACAGGGTTTGGCTCTGTACCTCATATTTCCCTTCAGAATAAGTGGAAACTAATATATTTTTTCTTTGTAGTTAGTAAACACAAGCGAAAACCTAAGCAAAACCCGTAAGATCCTGCGTTCCATGTCGAAAAGGTGAGTAGTGTGATGAATGTTTTTTTTAAAACTTTAAAGCAATGCTAGCCTCCAATAATAACCAATCCCAGACAATATGCCTTTCTTCTAAATCTCAAAGTAGGATACAACCAGAAAACTACTTACTGTGCAGGAATTGTCATCCAGTACCCAAATACAGTCACCTCTGATAGAACAGTGCAGCAATTTTACAGCACACAGCAAAGGAAATTTAAAATACCATAACAGCTGGAACTGCTGGGGGATTTTAGGTAAACAATGTAACTGAAATTTGCCCAAATAAATGAGCTACAGTCTCTCTCTCCTTTCTAAGTGTTGTGGAATCTTTCAATACCTGCTCATGGAGGAATATTAGAGAGACAAGGTGGGGGAGGTAATCTTTCATTAGACCAACTTCTGTTGGCAAGAGACAAGCTTTGGAGCTACAAAGAGCTCCTTCAGGTCTGGGAAAGGTACTCAGTGTCACAGCTAAATGCAAAGTGGAAATTAAGGTGCCTTACTTTCACTACCTATTTTTCTTTTTCCTTTAGAATAGTTAAACTTGAGTTCCTGAGTGGCACTCTATTGTTCATTTAATAGGCTTCTTAGTCTTAAAACCTTTTCCCATATAGTCTTCCCTATTCCATTAATCTCTTCTTTCAACACCTTTTGAGATAAAGGAACAAGCTGACAACTATTCATGGGCAATGTGCACCACACATTTGTAGAATAGTCCCTGTTCTATCCCCTGCTAACACATTGTTTGCTTTTGACTGCTTCTGCATAGTGAGCAGCCTTTTTAAGCTATCAACAATGGATGCTTAGTTCTTGAGTATCAATTCATAGTTACCTTGCATTTACATGGTGCCTAACTACTTAGGTTTATTGGCTCTTCCTGAGTCCTTGTGACTTGCTTATTAAAAATAATGTATCTTGTCACCAGTCTGTGCTGTTCACCTTCTATTCTAGAGCAGAACACCAGTGGTAAGTGGGGTCCTCAGTACACTCCATTAACTTTCTTCCATGTTGAAATTGACCAGTTTTCTTAAACTAACTTTTTTACCAAAGCTTGTGGAGATCCAAACAGCCTACTGATTTGGTTTTAGGCTGGAGGGTGGTTTTTGGGGGGACTGAAGTTGTCTCATGGACATAAAAGGGAAAGAGTCAACTTTTTAACCTGCTTCTGAATTAGCTTGCCACTAGTAATTCTTCTAAAGGGTACAATGTGGCTACCCTCTGATGCAGTGGGAGTTCTTGATGACCTGCTTTAGTGACCAAATGACAATTTTGGGGAAAGCATTGGTAGAGGTGGGAGTGTATGCTGTAGTTCAAAAAGGAATGGTTGGGGAACTTTATGGCCTTCTGTTATACAAGTCAGACTAGCTTATCACAATGGTCCCCTCTAGCCTTGTTGGAATCTATAGATATTATCCACTTAAATGCAAGACTGCCAAAATGGTCTTTGATTAAAGATATTAGAGGATACTCTTGTAAAATGGGTTGCTGTTCAGAGGCCAATACACTGAGTAGTAGTGGCTTCTGCAGTTTCAAATAAATGCACAATAATGTGGTCTTGGCATTAAGTCCTACTTGGGGATCTCTACTCCCAAGAAATAACAGACTTGAGTGAACATGGGATAGTCCTGTCCATCTTACAGGGAGAAATAAAAAAAGTTAGATTAAATATCCACAAGCTGGGGTGGAGAGGGGGCAAAGAGAATGCTGCAGTACTGCAATAGAGAAGTCCCAGAGAACTGTTGGAGGAAGCACTGCTTAATCCCTTCTTCCTACTTAGAGTACTTCTGTTGTGGAGAATTCTCCACATAGTTCTCAAAGTTTAATGACAAGACTTAAATGTCAGCCGTCAGTTTATCTCAAAAGAAAGCTTGTTGGCTGCTTAAGTTTCATTGGTAGGATCTAAGCTGGAGTGTTTGCTTAAAGAATGTTTTTAAACCAGACTGGAGCATATGTAGTAGGACAGTCCTACATATTTCTCAAGAGCCCTAGCTATCATGATCCTAAACTCCCTTTTCTTTTTCTAGAGTTATGACTAACAAGTTGCTGCTGTCTGTCATCATCATCCTGGAACTAGCCATCCTAGGAGGTGTGGTCTACTACAAGTTCTTCCGCAAGAGCTGAGCTTGCACAGCCCAGATTGGTGTTCCCCTTTGTGTCTCAAGGATTATGCATGGCCATAGCTGAGAAACTGGGTGGCAGTAGCACCAGAAGTGGATGAGATGTCTATTCCAGTTGAAAGTCCTCTGGTTAAGCTGTCAGGTACTGACTCTAGAAAGACATGGCGGTTATAAAGAAAATGCAAAGACTAAGACTGAAGTAATGGTAATAGACAGTAATAAGTATTTTATTACTTTACATATTTCTAATTGACTAAATGAATAAAACGTAATCATACAGTAGTTATTGGTCAAATGGAAAAAAACTAGTCTCTTTAAAAAAAAGTAACACTCCAAGTGTTTGACATAGCCATTAATCTAGCCACTCAAGTGCCTCAGCAGAGCCCTGGAATGCCCAATGTGAAGTGTCTTCCACCATCTGGGGGTCCTAAATCCTCACTTGCTCCTCACTGTCTGATTCATCTGGTGAATTAGGTGTTGGGAGTTCATCAAAAACAGTGTGTGCTCCTTCTCTTGTGTGCCCAAAGCACGTTGCTAGCACATCCACTGCAAGACTGGCTGTAGCATTCACTTCCTCCTGAGAGGCTCCAAGCAATGGGTTTACTTCAACCAGGTCTACAGCTGAAAGCAATCCTGAGAAAAAAGTAACAGCCCATCAAACAGCAGGAACAGAAGTCCAGCAAGATACACATCCAGAACCAGGGCAGCTTGAATTCTACTAGTCACCAAGTAGTAGCTCAAGGCTCGTATCCCCAACCTTGCACTTTAAAACACCCTGGGAAAAGGTAAGCCCATCCCCAAGTGCTAGAATTCCAACCACAGTGCTGTCTGTGGCTCTTGCTCAAAGGCTGCTTCTGGCTAGCAGATGTGAATATTGAACCTGTTTGAAGAACCGAACGGGGAGGCTCCTGGGGCCTCTCACATGAGGCAGTACTATTCTACATTATGACTAGCAACTGTGCCACCTCCACCTTTCCCAAGCAGCAGTACAGTGATTATACAGTAACGAAACAAACAGTGAGAACTGTCTAGAAGTAGAGGTTCTGCACGTATCTGGCTGTAGACTTGAAAGCAATGCCTCTTTACATTCTAAAACATCTTACAACCAGAAAGGTGGAAGTTTAAAATGAAGAAAAGATTTGTTCAGCTTCTCTTCCTCCAGAAGTGGCTATTGGCATTTCAGTTATGCTTTTGGAGTTTAACTATGGGAATCAGTGGTTCAGTTCAATGTCTGGCAGTTATACAGCAGAGGTAAGTCTGGTAAAATAGCACTGGCTACCTCGTCCACTTAATATTGAGCCTGTAGCCTAGGTTCAACACTGCTCCAGCTCTGTCCTGCACACAGTATATGAGCACATCTAGATGGAGAGTTAAGATTGTTGAACAAGGAACAGTAACAATCCCTTCTGAGCAAAGGTCCTAAGAAACATAAAAGCCATTTAACTATAAGTGGATTTAATATCTAAAGTGAGGAATCCTAGCCCTAAAGCTTATGGTACCTTTAAAACTTGTTAAATGTGCAGAGCTGAGTTTTAGCAAGACTGGTGTTCTGGGATAGAACAAGTATTTCAGTCACATTCATGGAAGCAAGAGTGATCAGTGGATTGTCAGGGGCTGACTACCACCATAGCATTCTTCAAGTTTTTTTTTCCTAGTGGAAACTTGAACCTGGGGTTTTAGGATCACTTGCAAGATGAGGACCAGATTTTTAGAACTGGGTATGTACAAAATAGTTGTCTAACCATTTTTAATATGCAGTTACCACACTTATGCAAAAAAGGAATACTGATGTAAAACTGGTCATTCGTGCATATGTCAAGTTCTGAAAGTCTGGCCCCATCTATTCATTGCTAAATAAAGTAGGGACCTGTAGCATTGTGATCTACTGTACCATGCCCCTTCAAAATCATTGATGTAAAGTTTACTATTTAGTCCTGTCAGTCTGGTTATAGAGAAGTAACTTGAAATGCATATCAGATTTAAGGTGACCTGTTAATGTCTCAAATAACTTCTTGTAAAGATAGAAGTAGCTTTTGGTGAAGAGGCTTATGTGATAATTGGGTTTAATCAAACACCGCTGGTTGATTCCTACCTGTATTGTGTATTTCCTCCGTAATGTACATGCCTTCCCGATATGTTAATCCACCTAAAACAGGCGTCCCTGTTGCTGGAGCCAGTGAAGGATCAAAAGCATCAATGTCAAAGCTCAGGTGAATTGGTCTTTGTCTTCTGCAGAAAAATAAAATTGATGGTTTGATATTTTGCTATCGTACATGTGGTCAGGACCCCCTGTACTTTACAGCACACTAGAATAAAGTTCTTATTTTCACTTTCCCATTGTTTAAGCCCCCCACGAACTATGGTTCAGAGGTGGGAAAACCAATGAAAAATCAGTCGTTTCTTTATGCTGTAAACTTGTACTTGGACTCCTACAGGGCTGTCCAGGCATGTTAAAAAACTTCCCAAAGCAGAGTTCCTCTTTCTCCCTTACCCTCCTTAAAGCATGTGCCAGGAAAGGGGGAAGCTTGTCACTTCACTAGTACATCATCTGTTCCACCGCACAGCAAAGGTAGCAGTTCCAGCTCTGGCCCCCTAATCCATGCTGTCTGGCTCCATGGAACAGCGCAGAGAGCATTAGCTCAATCTTGTGGGGAAAACTAGAGAGCAAAAGTACTGAATTCCAGGACATCATGTAAGCCCTGAGGCTATGATTAAGATGAATGGGACAAGTCATCTCCCTTACAACTCTAGTTTCAAACTGGCTGCAGACTTGCAGCAGTTAACTCTGAAAACATTAACCAAGAGGAATTTCCAACCCTTAAGGGCTAAAAAAATACCTTCAAGGAAGAGTGAGATTCTGTGCCCATGGAGATTCAGAACCAGAGTGGTGGTATTATGAGCTACCTAAACTCTATGGTTACTATATGTCTGAGCTGCATCAAATGGTGCAGACTTAACCTTTTCCTCAAACTTTAATAGCCAGGTTGTGGATTCTTCAAGATGTGGGTGAAGGAGGCACTTGAGTCCATCCCACATTTGTAGCAGCTAACAGTTACAGTAGGGCTGTTCCTGACGCACTGTGAAGTAGTTTCATTGCAATGCCAGCAAAGAGCCCAAGGATTAAAATCAACAGACTGGACTTGAGTCTTGAAGCATACTTATTGGAAGTTTGCACAGGTGCTAGACATGCTGTGCTTATGCTGTGGATAGGACGGTCACTCAGCTACATTTCACCAGCAGTAACTGAGCACTCCTTTTCCTTTTAAATCATGTACAGAAAGCAGAGAAAGATGTTTTGCTGATACTCAAATGGTGGTGTGAAAAGTAATACTTCAGACTTGCATGGGTTATTCTCTAACAAGTTAACAGCTTACAATTCAGGAACTTATGTTTTGTCTGACACAAGCAGCTTCTGTTCCTCTTCAGTGACAACTTACCTGCTCATTAATTGTTCAAATGTCCTTTCCATAACTTTCTGGATTCCAAGGCGATCAATATCTCTCATTGAGTAGTACTGAATGTCATAGTTCTTCAAAATATAGCTGTTAAAAGAAAATTTTAAAACTTTCTTGCTTTTGGCTAAAACGTTTAGTACTTTAAACCTTACACCCACCCCTCACCACCAGCCCACGCCATTTAAATATGTAGCACTAGCACAAGCAAACATGCAGCTCAGACTTCACCAGTAAGAAAAAGCCCTCCCCTCCACAGTGGTCTTGCACTTACTGTTCAGCAGGATCCACATCCCTCAGACCAATGTAGACAATATCAGATGTTGAGAGGCAGGGCTTTAGCCAGGAAAAGCCAGGAAGCAGCGGCATCTGCAAGCAGAGAATGGTGGTATATAGCTATGAAGCGACTTCGAGTGGCAGCTGTTTAACAAGCTTCCAGTTCACAATGGAAATAATTTTAGGGACTTGTTAAAAAGTTTTGACACTCACTTCCTCATGCTACCCTCTCTCCTCCCAGAGTGAAATCCTCCTGGGGACAGAAAAGCAAGGTCTAATAGATTGGGAACAGGGCTAAATCAAGATTTCCTAACAATCTCAACCTTGCCCCTTTCATACTATTTGTTCTAAAACAAACAGCAGCATTTAAGGAACATAAAAAAAATGAAGTACCTAGTATTGTCTTATGCTGCTGGCTGCCTAGCAGTGTAGGGAAAGCATATAACCTGATAGAATGGGGGGGCTGGTTCTAGTCCTGCTTTAACAATAACTTGCTCTATCATTGATCATGTCACTTAACCTTTCTCGCTCAGTTATACCCATTTCACAGATGGGTACAAGTGCTTGACAAAAGGTATCTTTAAGGCACTTAGATCTATGCACAAGAGGCACTACAAGGTCTCAACTATTTACATGAGACTGTACCATTAAGGTAGAATCAGCTCAACACTGTGGAAACCCCCCCCCCAGAAGTTGCATGCTATGAAATGCCTTTGGTAAAAGGGGCTACCTCACATTAATGGAAGTTGAGCTAGAAAGCAGACTTCCTAGGGAGTAAAACTGTGGCAGCAAGTGCCAATAGAGGAGAGGTCCAACTAGGGTCAACTTCAGTGATAAAGCAATTGTGTCAATGAGATTCCCTCATCCAGTTCTGGTAAACCCTTCCATTGAGTGAGAATAGCAGATTGGCAAGGCCTTTGTACTACAGGGGGCTGAAAATGGCTACTCCTTTGCACCTTTCATACAAGGATGCAAATAAGTTGCAAAGGGGGATCAACATTATCCCCATTTTACTGATTGGGAAACTAGGTTCTGTTATAGCTCTCACCATAGTAACTGAGCACCTCAACCATTACTGAATTTATCCTCCTGTGCAGCAGGGAAGTGTTAATTCTATTTCACAGATGAGAACTAAGGCATACAGAGAAAGTAACTTAAGGGCATGCCAGGATTCTGAGAAATTAACTCAAATCTCTCAAGTTCCAGCCCACTGTCTGTCCCCAAAGTTTTCCCACCTCCAATCACAGTTAGTGATTAGTGTACAGTGTCTCAACAGTGCAATGACAGATGGAATTGAATCTCAGCTCTGACTCAAAATATGGGACTAATTCCTCGACAGCACTTTCACCTGGATGGACAGACGGACAAATAAGGGTAACATTGAATTTCTAGCGCCTGCAGTGGAACTTATGTGGATGGGCTGCAGAAGTAGCAACAGCAAAGTTTTTCCTCTGTAAATAACTGGCAAAGGCTGACGTGAAGAACGTGGGAAATCTCTTTTTATAAACAGCATGTTCTAGGTGATGAATATGCTGTCTGCTTTATGGGGGCAGAGAGGTTTTACACATTTCCAGGAAAGCAGACAATGACTAACTCAAACTGCTGATCTTTAATGGATAATACAGTGAATCCACTGCTAGAAGTCCATCTCTGACCCACCTTCAGTGAACTGCATAAGCCAGAGGCCCAGGACAGACAAAGCAACTTGAAAATGGATAAAAAGATAACCTGTGAACTTAGAGGGTGGGCCACTGAGGTTCAGAGTAAGACAGGCTGCAGGGGGTGCAGACTATCTTGCCCAATTCCAGTGGTGGTGGGGGTGCCTGAACGTGCAAGGAAAGGCTAAAGTTTAGGGAAGACAATATACATATAGGTCTGTTTTAACCCTTTTCCTCTCATGGTCCTATGGATATGTACTTTGAAGAGGCTGTTCAGTGTCCATGCATTTTTTTATACTGATCACAGAAAGTCTAGAGCAGGGATCAAACCCAACTTGGACCTGCTGGTAAACAGGAGTGCAGCGATCTGGAGACCCAGTCTAAGAGGGGGGTGAACTGCAGATTCCACCCTGAGCAAAGTACAAGCACCAGCCTCTCACTGGGAGAGGGTGTCCATGGAGAGGCAGCCTGTGAGGAGCCAAACATACAGCTCACGCTGAGTCATGATTGCTGACATCACTAAGTCAGGGACCTAATAGACTACACCCAGGATTTGGAAGCTAGGAATCCTCTGCAACTATGATGGTGTGATCTTGGGCAAGACAGCATGTGTAAGACATTACTACCTAGTTTAAAGGGCAGGCGGGGACTAGTCTGTGTTTGTACAGCACTTTGAAAAGGCTGTGTAGTAATACAGCTAGAAGAGTAGAACCAGAGTATTCATGCTTCTGGGTGATCGGTCTGAGTGAAGGGGGACCCAGCAAGAGCTACACGAGTTAGGAAGGAGAGGTAAGCTCTCCTCTCCCAGCTATCAGTGCAGTTTATCTATTAAACAAGTACAAATAAAAGATCTGTTCATGCATAATCCCTTCTCTGGTAATTCAGATGTACAGCCAAGCCCGCTACAGGTAAAGCCAAGCCACTGAACTTTCACTTACAAGGCGCTACTGATTAACAATGATTATATAAAAACAACGAGGAGTCTTTGTGGCAAGTTAAAGACTAACAAATTTATTTGGGCATAATCTTTTGTGGGCTAAAACCCATTTCATCAGATGCATGGAGTGGAACATACAGTAGGGAGGTATAAATACACAGCACATGAAAAGATGGGAGTTTCCTTACCAAGGTGGGGGGGTCAGTGCTAACAAGCCCACTTCCACCTTAATTGATGCTCAGTAGAGGTTTCCAGTGCACAAGCAGAGCTAGTTTAGCTTGCAGGATCTGCTGGGAGTTCAGCTCGGGGTGGTTTGGCTGCATAATTTCCTTCCCATTGTGTGTAATGGCGCACTGAACATTTGTTTCAAACAGTCAAATCCTTCCTTTAGGAACAGCCTGATGCATAAGCAGCAGGTACCCAGTACGTGCTGAATGCGCATACTGACAAAGTAGGATATGTGAAGAGAGCCAGATGTTCTGCATTTCCAGCTGCCATTCTCAACCTGCAGGCGGTGACCGTCTCCCATTCTCTAACCTGGAGCCTAGGCTGAAGCAGACATGCTCACTTCTAACTAGGTTCCTGCTGCAGATGCCACAGACACTGTACTGGTTACCATGGCAGCTCCTACAGTATGCTATAGGAACTTGTACCAGGGCTTCCAGGCTGCAGTTGAGGCAGAGTGGTTATTAAATGCCCTAGGTGTACCAATATCAAGCTGCTTTTCTGACTGCTGCAGAAGCAGGCCACTCTTCTTGTGCCTTTAAAGATAACGGTCATCAGCCAGGGCACTTTGCCAAGCAGGCTACAAGCAGCCCTGAGCTGTAACATTTACTAGAATGTCTAGTGCTAGAGCAGTGTATCAGGACAGCCCATGCAGGACTTGCCCCCGACAGGCCCCAAGGTGGTCAAAATATGGAACAGTTCCAAATATAGATGTACAAGGGGGGTGTAAAAGGCATGCGAGCTATGCAGGGATGAGCTTGGCACAGCTCCTACAGGCTCAAACAGGGGAGGCTCCCTTTTTGGCTCACCCGGCAGAACTGCTGCCTGCGCACTACAACAGTCTCCGTGTATTGGCTACAAGAATATGCAGGTTCCACACGCTGTCCAGTTGCTGGACTAGAGCCTTTGCTGATGCATTAGGTCTGTTTTAGCACAGGAGACTGAGTGGCAATGGGACATGAAGTCTCTCACCTCCAACTTCAAATCTAGATCAAGCAACTTATGTGACATGGGCTGATGCTCTCCATCCAGTTCCTAGCAGACGTGTCTATTACAAAATCCAGTAGCACCCCGGCAGTAAGTGCCCCCAGGTGGCAGTATCTACAAAGAGGCCAAGAGCTGAGTAAGGAATGTCTCTCTCAGCACTAGCAGATTATAGACATAGGATGCCTGTAACTTTATCTTATCTAGGGGATAAATGGGAGATCAGCCTCAGGGGCAGATAAGCCAGCACCTTTCACCAGAATTGAAATTAAACAGTGTGCTGTACAGTCACCTCCCCCCACCCCCAACAAAACCTAGAGCCACTTACTTTATCCTGGAGCTCTCGTAACAGAAATGAGACTGGCTGTCCATGGAGGTTTCCAGATTGAGTTGTGAGAGGGGTGTTGATATCCGCGTGTGCATCCACCCAGATCACACAGAGGTGAGGGCACTGCCGTGTGTGGCCACTGATGGAACCAAGCGCCAAGCTGAAAAAGTACATAAAAAACCTGTGTCCTACTGAACAATTCCAGGGGCTATGATAAGCGAGGTTGCCACATTTCAAATGTCCAATATTTGCATTGCAGCAGCTCATCCCAGTGAGACCTGCCATCACCACACGAACATCGGTGTGACGTGTATCACTATGCATCATGATTCTGCATTAGCCCACAGGAGACTGGGCTACCTTTCATAAAACTCTGCAGGAGTATACTAGTACTGGGATATGGGGGCAGGGCTTTGCTTTCTTACCAAGAGCTCTAGCCTTCACCTGTCCCAGGTCCAGATGAGCATCAACAGAACCCATCTCACCCCCACCTAGCAGGCTCATCTTGCACAGTCACCAACCGAACTCTCTGCTGCCTCCCTATTGTTGGCTCCAGTCATTTTGCCTCATTTCGACACAGTCCACCTCCTCCCTGCTGTTCCCAGTCTGGGGGCGGAGACAGAAGAGGAATGGGATATTTGGAGGAGGGGAAAGAAGAGGATATACTAGGGGCAGGCAAACTTTGGCATGAGGGCCGCATCTGGTTTCCAAAATTGTATGGAGGGCCGGGTAGGGGAGGCTGTGCCTCCCCAAACAGCCAGGTGTGACCCGGCCCCGCCCCCTATCCGACCCCCCCTGCTTCTCACCCCCTGATGCCCCCCGCCCCGGGACTCCTGCCCCATCCACCCCCCTGTTCCCTGTCCCCTGACAGCCCCCAGACTCCCCAGCGCCCCATCCAACCCCCCTCTCCTTCCTGACTGCCCCCTGGGGATCCCTGCCCCCATTCAACCCCCCTGTTCCCTGCCCTCTGACCACACCACCCCCTATCCACACCCCCGAACTCCCCTGCCCTCTATCCAACCCCCGCACTCCCTGCGCCCTTACCGCACTGCCTGGAGCACCGGTGGCTGGCGGCACTACAGCCGCACCACCCAGAGCACCAAGACAGGCAGCCATGTCGCCCAGCTGGAGCCAGCCATGCCACCACGCAGCACAGAGCACCGGGTCAGACCCCAGCTCTGCAGCTGCGCTGCTCGGCAAAAGCTCGCAGCCCAGAGCATTGCGCCAGCGGCGGGGCGAGCTGAGGCTGTGGAGGAGGGGGGACAGCAGGAGAGGGGCCGGGTAGGAGGGTCCTACGGGCCAGATGTGGCCCATGGGCGGTAGTTTGCCCACCTCTGGGTTACACGGAGGTAGATTTAGGACTCACTCTCTTATCACAGGGCTCACTAGCCCCTCCCCCAAAATCCTTTAGGAACTAGCTGATCCCCAAAGAATTACACACCTGTCCTAAGGGTTAGTGTCTTGCAAGCTCCCTAAAAATAGGTCCACAAAAGTCAACACAGGTGAAACTAACCGTATGAATTCCCTCAAAAAAGGGCAGCTTCATTAGTTTTTAATACTTGCAGCTTCCAGAAGAATTTGGAAACAAGTGGCCGCTGTCTGTTACTTTCTAAGATCACTTTTTTATTCTGCTGGTTCATGGAGTCACAGAATTAAAGACAAAACAAATGTCATGTCCCCACATGGTACTGCCAGGAAAGGAGGAAGGGGCCTTCAACACTGCAGGGCCTGGGAGTAGCAGACACTCATAGCATTATCATCACGCAAGCAACTTTGACACTCTCCCAATCTATGCCTTGCAGAGCATCCATGGCCCCAGACCCCTCGTCCTTTCATCTCAGTTTTGATTTACACCAACAAAAGGAGCTACTCCACCTCACACAGCTTATGGTCAATCTGTGGCATTCAATGGCATCCACCACTTTCATCCGGCTTGACTCACCTATGGTCACCTCCCATAGTTACACAGCTATGTCCAGCAGCCACTGCTCCGCTCACAGCGTCAGCCAGCACCTGGCTGGCTAATCCCACAGAGCGTGGGTATTTGACCAGGTTGTTGTACAGCTCGTCATTGGGCACTTGAGTGAAACTCAGATCTCCAAAGTCGTACACTTGGCAACCTGGTAACACACACAGCAGCAAAAAGCAAAAGGTTAAGTGTGGATTCAAGTACCCCAAAAGGCATTCTAAATACACTCACAATGGCTGGGTTATGCCAAAAGAAGCAGGGCTTAGGCTGGGGAGCACCTGTAGCTCACCAGTGACTATTAGGAGACTGCCCTACCAGGCACCCCGCCAACTTACTACATCAACAGCACTGATTCAGCCATTAGAAAGAGAGCTCTGAAATTTCCAGCCAGCTCTGGCTGGAGTTAAGTGTGTTACACAGAGAAACCGCCACAGGGCTCCCATCCCACTGGGCAGAGCAGAACACTGCAACGGAGCTATGGGATTCTCAGATACATATTCAGCAGATGGTGAGGGTTGCAGAGTAAACAAGAAATTAGAGACGGCTTCCTGAAAGACTCCCCTGATGTGTGCACACCTACCCACTAACAATTAACAGCATTACCATTTTAGGGTCCATTTACATACTAGACATACTAAGGCAACACAGCCAGTCAATAAGTATCAAGTGTCTTGGGCTGATGGACCTCTGAATTATTGAAATTTTCCACGTTCCTTTGATCTGCCACAGGCTCAAAACTTTGATGATGTTCTTTACAAATGTCTCCAGATCTGTCGAAATTTCCACAGTGTAACAAGACAAGGACCTTGGCTGAAGATGGGCAGGTATGTTTAAGGGCTGGTCCACACTACCCGCCTAATTCGGCGGGTAGAGATCGATCTTCTGGGATCGATTTATCGCGTCTCATCTGGACGCGATAGATCGATCCCAGAAGCGCTCCCCCGTCGACTGCGGAACTCCTGCTCGCCGAGAGGAGGAAGCGCTATCGACGGGGGAGCCTGCCTGCGCCGCGTGGACCCGAAGTAAGTACTTTTAGTTCGATATAGGAAACGTCGACTTCAGCCACGCTATTCTCGTAGCTGAAGTTGCGTTTCCTATATCGATCCCCCGCCCCAGTGTGGACCAGCCCTCAGTGAGCTACAGTGGCACAGGGAGAGCAGATACAGAAGGGCAGTTCCCTACCTGTTAAACAGTGCAATGAAGTAGAGGGCTGCTGAAAAATGAGCGCAGGGTGAAGAGTAAAAAGCCTCAGAGACACAAGTGCCACCTTTTTTGTTCTCTCTTACAGGACGTTAATTTATGTCCAGGCAGAATGATTTTGTGCCTTCATGCCATGTTTTGACATTGCTCAGGACACCACCACATGTAATGGTGCTATAAGACCAAAGAAAAACATTCAGGACTCCTATTAATCCTACACACTGGACAGACATATGGAACTCAAGCGCCAGAAGTTTTCCCCTCAGCAGTATCCGTAGGGGACCGCCTCTGGCGCCCCCTGGAGTGGCGTGCGCGCACACACACACACAGAGTGATATAAGGGGCGCTGCCAGCTCCCCCCACCCTCAGTTCCTTCTTGCTGGAAACTCCGACAGTGAGGAAGGAGGGCGGGTTGTGGAAGGGACATGAGCAACACATCTCGAACAACACCAGGTATGGAAAAGGTAACTGTCTTTTCTTCTTCAGGTGCTTGCTCATGTCCATTCTATATTACGTGACTCCCAAGCAGTGCCAACAGAGGCAGGTAGGCGTTCATGGACGTGTAGATTGCAATACAGCTGTGCCAAACCCAGTGTCTGGCTTGCTTAGTGATGGCGTAGTACGCCGTGAACGTGTGAACTGAAGACCACATCATGGCTCTGCATGTGTCCTGGATGGGAACGTGCGCCAAGAAGGCCGCCGAGGATGCCTGAGCTCTGGTCAAGTTGGCCCTCATGACTGGCAATGATGGGACCTGTGCCAGCTTGTAACAGGTCTGAATGCAGGAGGTGATACAGTTGAAAATCCTCTGCGATGACACTGGAAGGCCCTTCATCCTCTCCACTGTCGCAATGAAGAGCTGGGTCGATCTGCGGAAGGGCTTGGTATGCTCCAGGTAAAACACCAGAGGCACCTCTGACGACCAGGGCATGCAGCCTCCTTTCCTCCCCAGTGGCTTGCGGCAAAACACCGGGAGGAAGATGCCCTAGTTAACATGGAAGGAAGACACCATCTTCGGCAGAAAGGCCAGATGGGGTTGCAGTTGAACTTTGTCCTTGAAGAACACCGTATACGGCAGCTCTGATGTCAGGGCTTGAAGCTCCGACACTCGTCTCATGGATGTTATCACCACGAGGAATGCGACCTTCCATGACAGGTGGGAGAGGGAGCAGGAGCCCATAGGCTCAAAGGGCAGGCCCATGAGCCTAGAAAGAACCAAGTTAAGGTACCACTGTGGGACAAGAGCCCGGGCCGGTGGGAAGAGTCTCTCAAGGCCTCTCAGGAATCAGACGAACATGTCACGGGAAAACCCTGTCTGACCTTGGATCGGCAGGTGAAAAGCGAAGATAGCTGCAAGGAGCACTTTGATGGAAGAGAGGAACAGTCCCTGGTTCTTAAGATGCAGCAGGTAATCTAAGATAGATTGTAAAGGGGAGCACATTGGAGAGATGCTACGCTGAGACACCCAGTGGGAGAACCTCGTCCATTTGGCCAGGTAGGTTGCTCTAGTGGAAGGCTTCCTGCTTTCCAAGAGGATTTGCTGGATCTCATTAGAGCAGGCCTGCTCCTCCAAATTCAGCCACGTAGAATCCAAGCCATGATGTGGAGGGAGGCGAGGTTGGGGTGCAGGAGACGCCCATGATCCCACGAGAGCAAATCCGGTCGGTTGGGAAGGGGCCAGGGAGCAGCCACTGCTAGGTCAATCAGCATGCCGAACCAATATTGGCGCGGTCATGCCGGGGCAACCATGACGACTTGGGCCTTGTCTCTCTTGACCTTTGACAGAACTCTGCTGCTGAGTGGGATCGGCGGGAACGTGTACATCAGAGCACTCGACCATGACAGGAGTAAGGCATTGGAGAGGGAGTCTTTGCCCAGGCCTTGTAGGGAACAGAAGCGATGACATTTCTTGTTCTGTCTGGTGGCAAACAGGTCCACTTGGGGAGTTCCCGACCTCTGGAAGAGAGTCGGGGCTACCTCTGGATGGAGCAACCACTTGTGGTGAGAGGAAAATGATCTGATGAGGCGATCTGCCAGCATGTTCCTGACACTGGGGAGGTGACAGGCCTCCAGTTGGATCACGTGGTCTATGCAGAAATCCCACAACTGGAGCACCTCTTGGCAGAGGGCCGATGAGCATGCTCCCCCTTGCCTGTTGATGTAAAACATCAAGGCCTTATTGTCCATCAACACTCTCACCACCTTGTCTGCAAGGTGCAGTAGAAAGACTCCGCAGGCCAAGCATACACATAAACATCAAGTTGCTCAGAGTGGTAACGTAATCTCTTCCGGGGACCACATGCCCTGGGTCTGGAGGCCACGGAGAGGTGCTCCCCAGCCGAGGTGTCAGATATCAACTCGATCGAGTGATGAGGGCTGTCGAATGGAACTCTCCAGGACTGCCCTGGGGTTGGTCCACCATTGTAGCAAAGTAAGTATTGTCGGTGGGATGGTAACGACCTTTTCCAGGTGATCTCTGGACTGGGAACAGACCGTCACCAGCCACTGCTGTAAGGGCTGCATCCTGAGCCTGGCATGGCAGAAGACATGTACATGCTGCCATGTGTCCCAGCAGAGGCAGGGAAACCCTGGCCGTGGTCAGGGGGAACGCGGAGACTCCCGCGATGAGGTCCACCATCTTCTGGAACCTCTCCTGCGGGAGAAACACTCTGGCACAGGTGGAGTCAAGCACCACTCCGATGAACTCTATCCTCTGCACCAGAACGAACATCGACCTTTTGTCATTTACCAGCAGGCTCAGGGATCAGCATCACGACATCCCTTTGATCTTGGGACCTGGAGCAGCTGTTGACGAGCCAGTCGGCTAGGTACAGGCAGATCTGGATATCTCGATATCTGAGGTAAGCGGCTAGTAGCAACATGCACTTGGTGAACACCCTCAGTGCTGTCATGAGGCCAAATGGGAGGACCACAAACTGATAGTGGTCGGCTCCCACCGTGAAACATAGGAAGCGTCTTTGACCTTGAAAGATCGCTATGTGGAAATATGAGTCCTTCAAATCAAGGGCAGCATACAAGTCTCCCAGATCCAGGGAGGGGATGATGGAGGCCAAGGAGACCATGCGGAACTTCAGCTTCTTTAAGTATTTGTTGAGGTCTCGCAGGTCCAGGATGGGCTGTAGACCGCCCTTGGCCTTTAACATTAAGAAGTACCGGGAATAGAACCTCTTGTTCCTGTACTTGCAAGGAACCTTTTCCACCGCCCCCATCTGTAGCAACCCTTATACCTCCTGTGTGAGAAGACTCTTGTGATGGGGTCCCTGAAGAGGGACGGGGGGGGGGTACAGTGGCGTAGCCAGGGTTGCAGCCGAGGAGGAGCGGCAGCGAAAAAAGGCACCGGTCCTTCGGTGGCATTTTGGCGGCCCTGCGCATGCGCCGGGCCACCCCGCTTCCCCATCCAGAGCGCTGTCCAGGGCACCGAGACCCCCGGCAATGCTCTCAGGGCCGGAGCGCCGGGAGCCGGCCAGCCCGCGGCCCCGTTCCGCCGGCCGGCCGGAGCGCCACTTTTGGGGAATGTGGGGTCAGGGGAAGCGCTAGCTACGCTACTGGGTGGGTAGAAAGAAACTGGAAGGTATAACCTTGCGCCACAGTATTGAGGACCCAGCGGTCCGAAGTTATAGTGGTCCATGCGGGGAGGATAAAAGAAAGGTGGTTGGAAACAGCGGGAAAGACTGATCCGGGGCATAGTCTGTTACATCGCCCTTGAGCGCATCCTCAAAACACTCGCTTGCCTCCCTGCTTGAGCCCGATTGGGCAGAGAATGGAGGGGTGTGGCTTGGGTGGCACTTGTAGCTCCTACTCTTCTTTTGGGGCAGCTCCTGCCGGGTTTGGCTCCCTTGACCCTGAGATGGCTGCGGTTTGAACCGCTTCCAGGCTGGACTGGGGACGTACAGCCCTAGAGCTTTCAGGGTAGTGCGGGAGTCTCAGTCCATGCAGCTTACTGTCAAGTCTGCTCTGCAAACAGGGCCTGGCCGTCGAAGGGGAGGTCCTGCATCGACTGCTGAGCCTCAGTTGACAGACCTGAGAGGAGCAGCCAGGATGCCCTCTGCTTGGAAATGGCCGAGGCCACGGTGCGAGCCATGGAGTCTGCTGCAGCTGAGGCTACTTGGAGTGCTGCTCTGGCCGCAGCTGTGCCCTCTTTGAAGATCGCCCGGAACGCCTTCCTTGCTCCTTCGGGCAGCAAGACCTCAAATTTGGCCATGGTCTGCCACATGTTGTAGTCGCAGCGGCAAGGAGGGCTTGGTGATTGGCTACTCTCAACTGAAAGCTGGAAGACTAATACATTTTCGCCCAAACAGATCCAGTCTCTTCGAGTCTTTATTCTTGGGCGTAGACCCAGGTTAACCAGAGGGAGAGGCAATGGCCTCAACTATGAGGGAGTTTGGGGCTGGGCGAGTATAGAGATACTCATTGCCTTTAGCTGGCACAAAATATTTGGGCTCAGCCCTTTTTGAAATGGATGGCAGGGAGGAGGAGGTTTGCCATAGGGCATTAATAATTTTCGAAAACCCTTCATGTAGGGATAATGCCACGCTGGCAGGTGCCATGGAACAAAGGACGTCAAACAGTGAGTCCAACAGCTCCTCAAGTTCCTCTGCCTGGAGCCCCAGATTAGAGATGACCCTCTTCAAAAGCTCCTGATGAACCTTGGCATCATCTTGTTGAACTGGGTGAGGGGGACCCGTAATAGCTTCGCCCGACGACGATGAGGATGAAGCCAGTGCCAAGGGATCTACCAGATGCCCTGGTAGTCCAATTGGCTGCTCCCCTAGGTCCACATGGGCTTGGGAGGGTCTTTCCCTGTAGGGCCTCCACTTCTGGAGGAGGACGGGATGCTGCAGCCGATGGCCTATCTGAGGCCCCCACCACTGACTGGGCGGCCTGTGCAGGCTGGGTAAACCCCCACAGGTTCCAAGGGTACCACGCCACCGGCGATTGGCCAGGGGGCCACGGGGTCAGTTGCAGCGCCGATTATGTGGACTGTACCACTGGTGCCGGGGTTTGTCCCGCTGACAAGGACTTCTGTTCAGTGCCAGAGTCGTAAGCGGAGCGGTTGCTGCGGAGTGACCATGACCAGCTGCCCTCCTCCATGCGGTGCTGGCCACTGTGTCTCAACGTTGACCTGTCTGATCGAGACGAGTTCCTCACGTGGGCCCTCGGGGATCTTCGGCATCCGGCAGACCAGCATTGGTAGACTGGCGATCTACACCTCACGCTGCTTAACCGGTACTGGGACCGGAAGTCAGAGAGGGCTGGTCGTTGGGAGGATCTTCCCGATCGTGGGGATTTGCATCTCGGCAACAGGTGCCAGCAGGCGGGTGACCGGTAGCTCCGTTCAACCAATTGGTCACGTGATCGATGCTGAGGCATTGGAGACATGAGGGGTTGGTCTCGATGCTCATGCCGGGGGGCGCATGCCTCTGCAGGTTTGCTCCAAGTTACTGGCGAGCTGTGCCTCAAATCCAGCTGTCAGTGCACAGGGTCTGGAGACCTTAGAGGGCTTCTCTGAGCCTGCCTCCCTACTTTTGAAGCATGACGGCTCCATGCAGGTGAGCGCTGGTGGGACGTTCCCCACGAGGGGGAGCGGTGCCGCTCAGGTGGGGACACGCGGAATGGTCCCAAGACGGATTTACCCTTGGACTTGGGTACCACTGGAGCTGGTGTGGGTGATACCAGTAGCGTCAGGGCCTCGGGTGTCGACGGGACTTACAGTGACAGAGGCCCTTGTCACTGTCCAGTGAGGCAGGCATAGTATGGGAGGTGCTAGACCGCTCAACTTGAGCTAGGGCCCAACTCCCTGACAGAGGTGTTGAGCCACCCAGCACAGGTCTTGGCTCTCCTCCAGCCCTCTCCTTTCCCTTACGGGATGTGGGAGATTTTCCCCTCACGGTCCTCTTGGGCTTCTTGGCCAGGGCAGGGGATCGGTGCCAGCTCGTAGGTGGTGCTGTCAGGGCGCACTGCACCAGCACTGCAGTGTTCGGGGCCAAGTCGGACCTTTACTCCAGTGCCAGGGTCAGCGCCAACTCCATCAGGAGTGCCCTGAGACGGATGTCTCTCTCCTTTTTTGTTCAGGGTTTGACTGATTTACAGATGCGACACTTATCGCTTATGTGTCCTTCGCCTAGACACCTTAAACAATTAGCGTGCGGGTCACTGATGGGCATAGGTTGCTTACAACGATCGCATGGCTTAAAGCCTGGGGACCGGGGCATGCCCCGTCCCTAGACTGAGTCCTGTCTGGGACCAACTAACTAGAACTAACTAAATACAACTATTTTACAAGAAAAAATGTTTGAGAGACACACTGAACAAAACAAAAAGCTAGCCGAAGCAGACGACGTTCTGGCACCGTCACTGGCAGCAAGAATGAACTGAAGGTGGGGGGAGCCATGTGTGCGCCGCTTCAAGGGACGCCAGAGCCGGTCCCCTACGGATACCACTGAGGGAAAAAACTTACGGCACCAGAGCATGCGGCGAGCACACACACCTAGTATGGAATGGACATGAGCAAGCACCTGAAGAACTCTTGTATAAGGGGCATAAAACAAGGATTTCTGCTCTTCTCCACAGTATGTAGGACTTTACAACTAGCTGGGTGCACTACAGGGCAGAGTATCTCCTTCCTCTGACGGATTGGTTACTGGTCACTGCCAGAGGTAAGATCCAATCATGTTTAGCAAATTCAGGGTTTATGACTTTCTCACCACATCTGCAGACCTAGCAGGACAAAGCTTTCTTCACTAACAAAGTCAGCATACTTAGAAAGTCTTAAATGCCTTGAGTCATAATTCACTGTGCTAGGATGTCTCACCTAGTGACCGTGACCATATTCAGTGGCTATTGTAGAAGTCCCATTGTCAAATACTATAAAGAAAAATCTTGGGGCTGCATCTTTAAAAGGGTATTTCACCAGTATAAAATAAATATGACTTATTGGGATGGTGGGATACAAACCCCACCCCAGGTAGGAATGGGTTAAAGAATTAAAATGGGGCCAAGTGGCCCCACCCTGGTGCACCTTCAAGTTATGTCACGAGTGGAGGGAGACTTCAAAAGGGGTGAAGCTCAGCTCAGTAGCAGGTTGCTCCAGGAGGAGGACAGATGGCTAGTCCCCCAGTTTCCAGGGAGAGGCCTGACACACAACAGAGCCTGCACCCTTGCCTGTGAATGGGCCAGGCTCTCTGAAGTGAAGGCAGGCTGGACTACATGCTCCGGTTGCTAACCAGCAGAGACAGAGCTGGACTGTGACTTAACCAAGGCCATTCCCCCTTCGCGCCCTCCCCCCCCATTCCAAAGGAAGAGAAGCCAGCAGCTCACCTGGGACTGGCTGTTTTGTTTTCCTAGTCTGTGTTCTTTTCTTTGTTCCCTTGGAGCCCTGGAAGGGGTAAGTCTCCAAAGGAACTCAGCTGAAGGGCTGAAATTCTGTCCTAAGCCCTTTGCTACTGACTGCCCCAATCTGGAGGACTAGAACCTGAGTAAGTACATAACTCCATCACACCCCAAAGGGGTACTGCAAAGGGATCAGAACCATGACACCGCCACACCAACTTTCACAGCATTTTAACAAACAAGGTCACACTATGTAAATGAACCAAAGTCAACTGGATACCAACTGGAGAGAGAGGCAATTCACTGAAATGAATACCTTCAAAACTGTTTACAACCCCCTGGAAATAAAACTAAAAATATTTTTAAAAAGACACAGCATCTTCAAGAAGGGTTTCCCTCTCCATTTCCTGTTTTTGTTATGGAAATATTCGTACAAAAATAACTGCAAAAAGTTAGGGCTTGGAGCAAGAATAAGCAGGACAGTAAATAACTCTTGAAGGATGGTTTAGCAGCTTGACTTTTTCCAGCAACGTGCCTATCTCTGACACATCAAATGCTTTCTGTAGTTGCAGAGTCTGGCTCAAATTTCTCTGGATGACTTAACAGTCTTGGCTGAGAATGTGCATCTGAGAAGACTACATGAAAACACTCTCGGGAGCAAACACTCGCCTGCTCCTGGAACCTTTACGATAAACTCTTCTTACTAGATATTATTTAAGCACCAGAGGCTGGGATTTTAGATAAGCAAGACAAGGGTCCTACTCCAAGGATCTTGCAAGCTGTATTAGAAATTTTATTAAAGCTAATGTTAAAAAATTATATAATACATAGGTTGGGGAAAGAGTGCCTGTACATCTGGGTATAGTGCTTAGATTATCCACAAATACAAAGTTTGTTTTTAAAGTCACATGATACATAGAGTACATAATCAGCAATAACCCACATTTTGGTGAATAGATTTAACAATACAGTTTAGATATTAGAATCCAAATACTCAGGTACGTCACTCCTGAAAAGTTGTACAGAGATTTGGTTGTGGAAAGCAAAATATATCAATGAGTGGAGATTGTCCCTCAGTAATTGAGAATTCGGTAGATTGTCCATTTAGAAAATACAATCCATGAGGAAAGTATTTGTTACTTTCCTGACTGTGCTTACTACAACTAACAAGAAGCACACACACACACACACACACACACTAAATAGGCTGGGACGCTAGAGAACTGACTGGTGACCTTGAGATAACTTTATATATTATATATAGAGAGTTATATATATTGTTCATTTCACTTGTTGTTTCACTCTGCCATTCAACAGACACACAAATGAGAGGCTAGGAGCTGGCAGTAAGTGTTGGTTCATCATTCTAACTTCAGCTCCTGGGCAGCTGATCTGCTGATCATAATATCTTAGTAGTCTACTAAGATATTATGATCAGCTGCCCAGGAGCTGAAGTTAGAATGATGAACCAACACTTACTGCCAGCTCCTAGCCTCTCATTTGTGTGTCTGTTGAATGGCAGAGTGAAACAACAAGTGAAATGAACAAGAATTTAAGTCGATTTCACTTATACTTATTATAGTCATTTTCCAATCAGTTTCGTTTCAGGTCTTATGCAGCAGCATCATAATTGTAGCCAAGTTTGGAACACAGAAACTGCCATACTGGATCAGCGTAGTCCATCTAGTGCAGCATTCTTTAAAACAAATAAAACCCATAAAAACAAACAAAAAGGCCAACAAATGGTACTTGGCTGTTAATCAAGTATGCAGACAGAGTACATGGAGTATGTGCACCCAGCTCTGGAAATAGAGTTATTCTCTCTCTAGTCTTCCTGGAAAGACACTTTTGAGTTACTTTATATGAAGGATGCTATGGCTTTAACTGCAGCAGCTCCCAGTAAGGCTAGAGAGAACCTACTGCAGAAGATTAAGAACAGAAAACTACTGCGACAATTCAGCCCTTCTCCAGCATCTTCTCCAAAAAAAACCTCAAAGCACCTAACAACTATTAGTGAATATATTATTCATTATTTATATTACTAAAAGCCTAACAACCCCCCTATTAATTACCTATAGTATCCCCTCCACCCCCCAATACAGATGGGGGAAACTGAGGGTTGGAATAGCTAACTGATCTTCTTAAGGTCATACATATATTCGGTGAAAAAGCCAGAAACAGAGCAAAATCTCTTTATTCCCAGTTCTGTGCTGTCACCATAAGACAATCCTTCTGCGCATATTTTGTTTTTTCTATTTCTTAATTTCAATTAATATTTTGTACTAAGTTTTAAGAAAGCAGCCACATAAAATATTATACACAATATATGTGAAGTTGGACTGTCTTATGTACAGAAAGGTCTCCCTGCCCTCCTACACCAATCAGCATTTTAGGAGTTCTGTCTGTGCTCGTCTATGTTTCTTGAACTGTCTCCTCTATGCTGATGAGACTAGTTTATCTCACTGAAACCAGCCTAAGAGGCAAAACAAGGCAATAAAGGATTTAAATGCATGTGAACGTGATGTTTAAAAAGGAAGAGAATGATGCCAGGCATAGAGCGTGGGCAGATATTGAGCCAAATTCCTTGTGCAGATCAGGCAGTGCACCTCTACCAGTTCTGGATCTCCAAACAACTGTCAACACACCTCAGTCCAGAACTGCAGCATCTTCTGCCATTCCTGAATAGAGACTGACAGCTGTGCCAAACTGTATCTGTTTCATGAGGTGAAGAAAGTTTCACTGGAAAACTGGGAAGCGACCAGCAAACTCATCACACTTGTGACCTAACCAACAGTAGTTGAAAAGACCTGTTTCAAAAGGAGTAATTTCCAGACATAGCTGGTTAAAGACTAAATAGATCACTGCCTGACAATTCTGTTCCTTCTATTGGTGCAAATCAGATATATCTGATCATAACTACACGCCTGTCTGTCAAAGCTGTCAAAGGGACTCTCAGCCCACAGGGTTCCTCCCTCTGCCTACTAGGCTAAGCAACAGCCGCATTGGATGCCATCACGTCCCTACCAAGACAAGCGATAAACCTCTTTATTATACAGAGGTTCCCAGTTTGTAAATGGGAAAAACCTCAGAGAAACAAATGATGTAAGGGCTGATTTATGATAGATAAAAAAGGACACTATCAACTCAAATCAGGCTCAAGCTTTAAAAGATAAGTTCAGATCAAATGGAAATACTTTCATGATTTTTTTAAATAATTCCCCTGTAGCACTTACAACCCACACTTTGCAGCACTTTGTTATTGCCCAAGAACCTGAAATTTAAGTGATCTAAAAACAAAAAGAGGAATTGTTTAGTCTGTTTTCATGGTTAGACTGTCTACCTTAGCTATCTATTTTACAATTTTCTGCTGCCACACATCACTATAGTATCTGACAGCCTTTTATGTAAAATCAATTCATCACAATAGCCAAGACTCTAGTGATGGATTTCATGGAGTATCTGGCTCTCATCTTGTTTCAGGGTAGAAACTCTGCTTTTTCTCTTTTTTGGGATGGGAAGGTGTTGTTTCTGTTACAGGTTTTGGCTGGTGGTTTTGGGCAGTAGGGGAATGTTAGTGTGAGTGTCACATTTATGCTGGCATGACTAGTAAAAAGACAAACGTTCAAATAGTTTTAAAAAACCTAATGTCCTATCTATATTGTAGGTAAGCAAACTTGTGACAAATGGTGGTATACAGGGATGGAAGGCAGGTTATGCTGTTTTGTCACTTTCATTTGGTATTCAGTGAGTATGCAAACCAAGTGTAATTTATACAGCAAAGGGAGGAGAGTTGGGGGGTGGATGTAGCAGGAAAAGCAACTAACAATAAAGTGCAAGATAAAGCATGTTTGTACAGCACCTAGCACATATGGGCCCCCAGGTTTAGTTGGGGCTTCTAGGCACTGCCTTACTACTACTACTAACCCCATGAGGCCAGATTTTCATCTTTGTAGCACCTGTTTAAATACAAAGTGATTCCACTGACTTCAATGAAGGAACTGATCCTCATACTTCATCTTCCACATTCCTAGAAGTATTTAAGAGTGTGACCAAGCAGAAGAAAAGTGTTAGAGCAATCCAAGGGGGATAAGACCAAAAGTAACGGCATGAAACTGCGCAATCAAAAGTTTAGATTGAATATGAGGAAATATTACCGAACAGTAAAGTCTATTTGGCTGTGGAATAATCTCCAGGGGAGTGGAGAATGCTCCATCACTTGAGACATTTAAATCTGGATTGGACAAAGAACACCACATTATAGGATCAGCACTGCACTGGCTCCTGAAGTGGGGCCCAGATAGGGCTTAGTGATTCTTTCCATCTGATATCTAGGACTATTTTCAAAACAATTTTAAAAATTGAACTTCAAACAGATGCTTATGTTCTATACTGCAATCCAGCAAACATGTCCTAGCTACTCCAAAGGAATATCCAGACAGCCAAGCAAGTCCTGTCCTCAGTTCCCAAGGGACAGCACAAACTGACCTGGGTTAGCCTGATTTCAGAGCTGTCCAAGCATCTACATTAGTGTACTTAATGCAGGACCATATTTAATCAAACTATTTGGGATCTGCTCTCCTTGGTGCACATGCTCAAACTCCTGGATATTTGGGGAAGATAAAGTCCTAACAGACTGGATGATGTTCACTCCCAGCCTTCCCTTTAAGTGAAATTCACCTCTTCACTTAGCTCCCACAAGTGGGAACATTCACTAGCAGATAATTTCCCTGCACAGATTTAGAGGAATTTTATTTCTGGCCCAGTAGTTCTGGAAACAGAGGATCTCCATTTAACCACAACACCTGTACAGTGAAGGAAGCAGCACCGCCCTGCCAACGTGGCTCATTCCTGAACCAGAAGCCGCAGCTCTAGAGATCACAAGGAAATTCACTCTTCATGCCCTCTCTGCTGATACTGCCACTGGGGTGTTTTTTTGTGATGCAGGGAATTGAATGGGGATACCACACAAAGAGGCAACTGGAAAATCATCAGTCAGGAATGACCTTCAATTCACTGCTTGCTTGGGCTGGACTGGAAATGATCTAAAGGTGAAAGACTTCCATACGCAGTTTCCAGGCTGCCATTCTAAATCCTGGGACTACTACGTAGAAGGCTGGCTGTGATGCACCATGCAAGCAACCGGAAGATCCCACTTTGACTGTTTACTGCTATATTTCATTATGTAATTGTTTACTCACACAAAAACAGTAATCCTACTTATACAATGGCTCTTCCATCTCAGATTACTGCCGTGGATGCCTGCCTGATGAGTCACGAAGTAAAGAGGCAAAATGGAAAGGCTTTCATGGGGAACCAAGAATGATCTATAAAAACATACCTAAACACTCCCTTTTCTCTGTACAAAGCAAGAGGCTACTAGGTACAACCATCACTCCCCCAGACCAGATCAGGGAGCCTGGGCTCTAATGAACCCAGGTAGCTTTTTGGTACCTGGCATGCCATAGTGGTGAGTTCGGGATGTACTAGCCCAGGGGTAGGCAACCTATGGCACGCGTGCCAAAGGCGGCATGCGAGCTGATTTTCGGTGGCACTCACAGTGCCCGGGTCCTCCCCACCGGGGACTCTGCGTTTTAATTTAATTTTAAATGAAGCTTCTTAAACATTTTAAAAACCTTATTTACTTTACATACAACAATAGTTTAGTTATATATTATAGACTTCTAGAAAGAGACCTTCTCAAAACGTTAAAATGTATTACTGGCATGTGAAACCTTAAATTAGAGTGAATAAATGAATACTCGGCACACCACTTCTGAAAGGTTGCCAACCCCTGTACTAGCCTCCACTTGTACATATACATATGCCTTGCAGTCGCTTCTGTATGAATGTCAGCAAGAGGATATGATTAGAGAGCCAGCAGATGAATCATTCATTATGACCGATGCATAAAGAAGCCTGTTCTGAAGCAGTTTTAATCCACTAGGCCGGGGTGGGCAAACTTTCTGGCCTGAGGGGCCACATCGGGGTTCCGAAACGGTATGGAGGGCAGGGTAGGGAAGGCTGTGCCTCCCCAAACAGCCTGGCTCCCACCCCCTATCCGCCCCCCTCAGAACCCTCCACCCATCCATCCCCCCCGCTCCTTGTCCCCTGACTGCCCTGCCTCCTATCCACACCCCCGCCCCTTACAGGCCCCCCAGGACTCCCATGCCTATCCAACCCCCCCGTTCCCCGTCCCCTGACGGCCCACCCCCAGAACCTCCACCCCATCCAACCATCCCATGCTCCCTTACTACCCCCTGGGATTCCCTGCCCCTTATCCAACTCTCCCCCCCCCCTTAGCATGCCGCTCAGAGCAGCAGGACTGGCAGTTGCGCTGCCCAGCCACAGCCAGTCACGCTGCCATGCTGCCTGGCAGGAGCTTGCAGCCCTACCGCACAGAGCGCTGGTGGCATGGCGAGCTGAGGCTGCGGGGGGAGCGGGGAGAGGAGGGGAGGGGCCGGGGGCTAGTAGTTTGCTCACCTCTGCACTAGGCTAAGCAGAGAAAAATCTCCCCTATTGACAGGAGGGTGAGAAGATGCTGTCTTCCCTACAGATGTGAATCTAGGACACCCAAGTGCACAACATCTGGGGATTGTGTGATCAGGTCTGAAGCAAGAGGGCAGAATGGCAGCAGGAGACATTGCTGCTTCTAAGACTTACTAAAGCTGTGGAATAGTCTCCTACTGGAGAAGGATCAGAGCGCGAAATTTAAAACTAGGCTGAAAAAAACACCCACTATTTTTTTTATATTATATATACACACATATTCATATATGCAAGCACTGACAGGGAGATGCACTGAATGGTTTAATAGGGCTGTCTCATCCATTACATTTCACACCCCGATACCCTCACCCTACTGCTCTGCACATCTTATGAGATGTGGTTCCAAGAAAACATTTCTTTAATCAGTATCTATTTTAACACTAGATCTCTACTATCTTCTGCCAACCCATAAAACCAAACCAGTCAACTACCATTCAAACTCAGTGCTCTCAAGGTCGTCCACAAACCCTGACATTTCCTAGCTCATCACACTTCCCCCAACTTCCTCCCATGTGAGTCAGTGTCACACGGGGTCTGGGCCCTCTGACGTTAATGGGTGACCAAAAAATCAGTTTCTAGGCTTGGGAAACATTTACATTGTAGAATTGCATCAGAACAGGATATTCTGATGCAACCTCAATGTGTTGTGACATAACATGACAATGTTATTGTGCTGCACAAGCCCTGTAACTGGCAACTCCAGATACCAGGGTAGCCAGTTCTGCGGAATTCCTGGAAGGTGGCCAGAAGCCAGAGAATGTGAATTTGTATTTATCATAACTATTCTGACATCTATTTTACACTGCTTTCCCCAAGTTTCCCATGTTATTTAACCCTTTACGGTCTTCTCTGGGTGTCCAAGCCCCAGCATTAGAATCCTCCCTCACTTACATTTCCAATTTCCTTCAAGCCCACAATGAGCTTAAAGCCAGCAAAGCAGCATGTTTCTAACAGCAACCCTAACCAAGGACATGACAGCCACATCTGGTCCCACTAGAATGAATCTCTCCCCAGCAACAAGCTCATTGTTCTTTACCATTACATGAGATAACATACTGATTTCCCCAAGCGGGTAAAGAAAAACCAAAGCAGGAATGAATCACTGCTTTCCCCAGTTCCTTCTGATACTAATAGCACTTCCAAAAGACTCATGGGGGAAGAGAACTCAGCATTACCAGATCACTTCACATTTTTACAAAAAAAAAAAAAAAAAAAAAAAAACTACAGTGCGGTTTAGCTTTTTGACAGCTGATTTGGGTGCCAAATTCCTGATATTTTGCCTGATGGTTTTGCCACTGAAAGTTGCCTCTTCCATCCCCCCGCGCCCCCCCCCCAAAAAAAACACACCACACCACTTTATGGGTTCCTGAAAAAACTGTGCAAATTTCAAGCTTTTTCAGATCTCATATGTCTGAGTCTTTCAGATGAGAGGCAAAACCAAGTTTCAACCAACAAAATGGTTGTTAAAGATTCCATAGCACTTAAAAACAAGGAATATGCCAAAATCTAGTTCAGATAACTAAGTTCTGCCCCCGCATCAATCCCATATGTGGTTCCAGTTAGAATCCATATTCTCCCCTCTTTCCTTCTATCTCAGAGGTGACTGAATTTAAGCAATCGATAAACTGATCCACATATACATAAAAATTGTAAAGTGCTTTGGGATGAAAGAAAAACAAAGAGCTCTCTATTCTTTGCTCCAGTGCCTTAAGTCATCTTAGTAAAACTCGGGGTGGGAGGAAAAGGAGAGGACACACAAGAGGAAGAGTCAGGAAATAAAGTTTCCTGTTTTACACTATTTAGCTTAAATTGATGTAATGGCTTAAATTGGATTAAGAGCATCCGCACTGTGATCAGAGTGCACTGTAATGATTTTTAAACCAATCTGAAGTTAAACTGTTGCAGATTTGAATACAGACAAAACCTAAGGGGAAAAATTCCAAGGATCATGGAATTCAATTTCCCAAAAAAGGACATGTGACAGGAAAGTCCCACTTCAAAGAACAAGTAACGAGCCTCTCCCAGTAATAAAGAGGGCTATGGAGCAGACAGCTGATTATTTAATGAGTGTCCAGACTCCAAGTTGAGTGTTTGTGCTTTGATTGTTGGCATCTTCATAGGTTGTAACTAGCCTTTGAAGTTAATACCACTTCGGGCTGGTCTACGTTTGAAAGTTATACCAGTAAATCACCCCCAACAGACCTGGTTATATTTATTTATTACTGATGCAGATATACTGCTACAAACCCTAGTGTGGACTTAACAGGTGTTTACACTAGTATAACTTATTCCAGTTCAGGAAGCAAAATAAAGTATGCTGATATAAGCACCTTTATACTGGTACTGGTGTACTACCTACACTCTCGGGGGGGTTTCCCCACACTAATTATGCCGGTATAGTTAAAATGGCAAAGCTTCCTAGTATCAACAGGCCCTCAGATGAGCAGCATGTTGGAGAAGAGTGCTCACACTATTTTGCTTTGTAGAGCAGGTGAAATGATCACAGGGCATCAGATTACACTGGGGCCCTTTGTCCAGAATGGGTTTTTCTGAAAATATTTCCCATGACTGCTAACATGGACGCAGCTCCCCTGGTGCTATCAATGGGTGAGAACAAAAGGGACTGGTGGCAACCAGCATCTTCAACCCCCCTGTAGTCTAGACCAGTGGTCCCCAAACTTTTCAAATTGTGCCCCCCTCTCCCATGAGCCAGGGCTGGGAGCAGGGTTGTGGCTCCTGGGTGATTGGTGGGGTGGGCGCAGTCAGGGTAAGGGGGCCAAGGCTGAGGCTGGTCTGGGATCCAGGCCCAAGGCTGGGGGAGGGAGCTGAGGCTGGACTGGGACTGCCAGGACCAAGAGTGGAGCTGCAGCCAGGACTGTGGCTGGGGCGGGGCTAGAGCAGAGCTGGGGGCAGAGTGGGGCTGGGTTGTGCTCCCTCCCCAGTGTCACATATCCTCTGGGGGCTGGCCCGGGCTGTGCTGCGCTCCCCCCACCCCTGAACATTCCTCTGTGCCCCCCTAGGAGGGCATGCCCCACAGTTTGGGGACCACTGGTCTAGACCCACTAAGTACATAATAGATGACACACTGATTAAAATGCTAGCAGTCACCTATAACTTTGTTTACACAAGTGCTCCAGCAGTCACTGCACAAGCGTTAGTAATAGTGGGAAATATGAGAAACAAAGTCTAGTGTGGATACACCTTGGGAGATTTACAGATGAAACCCGAAGCTCAGATTTTTAAGAAATCCTTATAAATGGCAGGATTCGATTTTTTTTAATTGGGCCTGCAAACATGGAAAGGCTTAAGAGCTTTAATGGGCTGAGCCTTGAAGGGAGACGGCTGAGATGGGATCTAGGTTTATGACACATGAATACCAAATCCCTAATTGGATTTACATGTAAACATCCCACTTGGCATCTGCATATGCCCCATGACCAGTTCAGGTGATGTCTAAATGGAATGGGTGGGGGCTTGTATCAATGGACTCCAGGCCAGAAAGTCAGACTCTCCTATTCAATAGCCTAATCATCTCCTGAATAAATGGGTTGCTGATGAGAAGAGTGGGCCCAAGCCTGCAACCCTAACTCCTGTAAGTTTGACACCTGCAGAAATTCACTTTACCAAGATTTGATTGCCCAGTTCTTAGCACATAATGAGCAATAACAACATTTGCAGTTAAAAGTTTTGCAGCCCCTTCAGCAGACATCCAGAGGAAGCTCCGTGATTCATTATGGTAGCAAGGAGGAGACCATCCTGCCGCAGTGGACCTCCTCTAAGAGCCTGGGGGCGGAGAACGGCTGACTTGCTGTTTTGGAGAAGCAGGTGGTAGTAGCTGCCTTAGAGGCTTCTAAGTCACAGAGGAGTAGAGCTTCTCCCTTTTAGGTTAATCAGCTCTGACAGCAGCTGCCTTCCCCCTGCTAGGTTGCTCCTGCGCAGCCAGAGCAGAGCTCTACTCCTAGAGAGCTTTGAGCTGCCAAGTAGAGCTCTTGAGCCTTACAAGAATGAAACTCTGCTACTATGTGAGCGAAGAGCCCAACATCATAGCACCCTCTCTTGGCAAGTCTCCCTCTACCCCCACAAGCCAGTTCATTAGCCCTCCATGACATTATGGCCCCCTACTCATCTAGTCAGCCAAACTGGGAGATTGGATCCAGATCCAAACTTCATAGCTAATCCAATCCTCCCCTCTAGCAATCCAAACCAAAAACCCACATCTGGCCACCAAACTCTGCAGTCAGGCATATCTTTAAACTTCAATAAGAGTTGTTTTTGTTTTTAAAATCACAACCTGATCTCCTGTGGTCTGGGGACCCAAACAGCATATCATTGTATTAGTCAGCACACAAGACCTAGGCAGGGGCAGACTAGGGACACAAGACCCTTCATTGCAAGGACAAAAGAGGTGCCCCCCCTCCCCCCAGGGTGATCAGGGGAGTGGTAGCTCAAGCTGAGGTTACCTACCGCTTCTAAGCTCTGAGGAGGGTCTTCTCCTCTTTTAGGAAAGGGGACTGCAAATGCCACTGCCAAGGGGATCTGTGGATTTCAGTTTGCGGAGAGTCTGTACTTCACCTGCAACTGACTGGAAAGGTCAAGGGCCTCCAAGTCCTGAGGCTTCTCAAGAAATATCACTGTAGGCCAGTCCAAGCCTGCTGTTTACTTTTCTGCACTTCAGTCAGCTTGGACAGGCAGCATTAACAGTGAAAGTTACACCAAGTGTCCACCACCACGTTGCTTCTGTAGGCCAAACTCACTGTACACACCAGGTGCTCTTTCCCTCCACCCCACAAGTCATGCTCCCATCCCCATCTATTGCAGGGACTCTCCGTAACCTCCTCCTTCCCCCATGCCAGGACCCCCCTCCCTCCATGGCCTTTTCCACACCACCATTCTTATTTATTTTCTTTCTGTCTGGAAGATAAGTAATTCAAAGTGTCAAATACTGTAATTTCCAGTGGGAGGATGAGCACAGCTGAGACAGAGAATGACATCAAGTTGAGTATAAGGCCTCACAAACTTGGCCAATTAGATTTTAAAATTTTGTCAATCTCAGGGGTTAGTAGCAAACTTAGAAGGATAAGATTTTTATCAGTAGATGTCAATAAATATCAATTTCACCATCCACACACAAATGGATGGAAATCTTCATCAGTAATAATTGAAATTTACAGAGACAAAGAAAGAAAAATGATGCTTGAGAGCTTATTAGAGTCAAAATCCAGTGACTTTTGAATTAGGCTTGCTACAAACAGATTAGTGAACAAACACTAAAAACAGGTTTTTAGTCTGATGAAGTGGGCATTCACCCACAAAAGCTTATGCTCCAATACTTCTGTTAGTCTTAAAGGTGCCACAGGACCCTCTGTTGCTTTTTACAGATTCAGACTAACACGGCTACCCCTCTGATACATAAAAACAGGTAGGATCTGTTGACTTAGGGATAGTTTCTTTGTATAGTTAGACATGTGATGTCGACAATTGTGTTTTAACAGGTATAAAGCTTTAAGTTTTTGAATCTCACTGCCAAATTTTCAGCAACTATGAAAATTTTTAACATAAAAATGAATACTGAAATCCCATAATTTTGTGCAACTGAAAATTTAAATCAATTATTCAAAAACATGAATAAAAACAAACATCTCTCAAAGTTATAAAACAAAAAAACAAAAACAAGTTGTGCCACGCCTAGTTATTGGTAACATAAGGAAGAACTAAACTTCCCTCACCTACAGCTTTTGGCTCAGGATTCTGGTGCATTAGCCCTCATCTCCAGTTTTTCAGCTGACCCCAGGAAATCTATTTAAGTCTTTGTTGGAGGCTGTTCTTTGCTGCTGCTGGGAGGGTGAAAGGCAGGTTAGGGGCTCAGACTCATCTCAGCCAAGTGGTATAAGATTGGGATGTTCTCTGCCTCTTGGCTCCATCCCTCTGTCTCACTAAGAGCACAAGCGAGCAGCTGAGAAGCAGTGTGTGTCCCAGCCAGCTAGATGACAGCAATACCAACAGCAACCGTTGCTGTAGTGACCTCAGGGTGAAGGGAAAGTAAGGGGCAGCTCAGGACTTCTTTGGAAGGAAGCGCAGAAAATTATGCAAGGGGGGAGGGGGGCACTGTCCAGATGATCTCGGGGGGAGAGAAGAGGGGGAAGAAGAGAGGTTATGGCAGAAGGCAGGGACTGCAAATTCCCTCCCAAAAATATCAATTATTGAGGGTGAGATGTGAAAGGGGCAATACAGACATGAAAGTTCTAAAGTTTTTCCTTTCCCTTCACCACCCCAAAGCAAGCAGTTGTGGTAAGAACTATTTATAACAATCTGGGCCCTAATTCAGGCACAAGCACATCTGAAAAACTGGGATGATGGAAGGGGAATAAAACCTGATGCTGAGTTCACACATACGACCTCCTCTACGTTTCAGTTGTGAATATGCCTCCCAGCCCAGGTAGACAGACATGCACTAGCTCTGCTCCAGCTGGGATGCTAAAAATAAGGGTGCAGACATTGGGTGACTAGCCCATGCTGCAACTTCCACACCCTTATTTTTAGGGTGCTAGCTTAAGCGGAGCTAATGTGTCTCTGTCTACCCAGCCTGGGAGGCACGCTCACATGGGCAGTGTAGACATACCCTCAGCATCCAGAGCAACAAAGATGCTTGCAGACAGGATCTAGGAATCAGGAGGTACAATTCACGCATTTTACCACCTCAACTCCAAGGCATTAGACAGGAACCATTATTTATTTATTTTGTAATATAAGTCAAGGAACACTAATCACTTAAAAGATACTGATTTAAAACACACACCTCCCCCCCCAGTAGGAAGAAAAAGAGGATCCATAATTTCTGCCCTGTCTGCACTCCCCACCCCCAAATAAATAAGCTCCTTCTACTTGTTTAACTAATATTGCACTTTGTTAATTCATGTTACTGCAGGTGAAGAAGGAAGCAGAAGCCTTTTCACTTAGGCTCCCATGTACCCACAGAATGCACCCTCCACTGCACCTTCTTCTGCTGGGACAAGTCATGCGCCCAGCACATGTAATCACCAGGTGTGCACACAACATGCATGCATGTACCCCATTTTGAACTAGTTGGGAGTACGGACACCACACAAAAGCTTTCTTTGCATGTTCACGTCCATGCTGAATGTACTATGGACACGCAATGAATGTGAATGCTTCAAAAGCTGCATTAATGTGAGGCTGATTCTCCGATGTTGTACATGTCAGTTAAACGTTATTACATCTCTTTAAGGAGCTTCTCAGTCTCACAATATTACCTCCCTCCTTCCACCTAAAGGCCAACAGTGGGGGAAGGGGAATCACTTAGTTCCTTTGACAAAGTCCTAAGATCTTGGAAAAGGTTTTTAGTGTCTTTGTTCACTCTCATTTCCTTCGCTGGGAATCAGGAGTTTAATAGTGGAATTTAGGTCCAGAAAATTAGATTAGTCATAACCAACAGTGTTGTGCACACAACAGCTGTTGTAAATTCACTTTATTTTCGACTGTAACATTAGAAAGTTGCAAATGAATAAAAAAAAACTATAGCAATATTGTATATTCAGAGCCCTCCTGCCAGGCTAAGGGGAAAAATAAAACATCCTTTGCTGAATTTCAATCTTATTCCTCATTGGACAATAGCCACACACAAAGCACCCTCTTGCTCAGTGACTTCCTCCCTAACCTTCTACGCTACACTGCAATAGGCTGTCCCTACCATATAAAACTCTCCCCTGTGGATGCTGACTGAGTCTATCATTGCTTGTCAGTGAGGGCCCCTTCTGGCAGAGTCTATAGCAATCCATACACCACCTGACCCTATTCATCAACAGGGCTGCAGAAATTTAAGCTGCAATAAAACACTAAGACAACAACAGACATGAATAGAAAAGCAGCAGCTCATATCAGTGCTGGAAAAAGTGCATTTTAGCAACAAAAGAAGAGAAGACCTTGAAAATTTTTAATATTTAAAGGGACAAAGAAAAAAAATTAAGCCCTTCCCCCACTTTACTTATATTTTAAGTTAGTAAACACTGAGGTCCAGATCCCCAAAGGTATTTAAGCTCCTGACTCCTACTGAAATCAATATAAATTAGGCACCTAATACCTTTGAGGATCTGAGCCAGGAAGTTTTTTTTCCACCATTTATTCATTTTGGGGTTTTTTTCCATATGACTTGGACACAAAACTACACTTAGTCAATTTCACTTTTCATTTTTACTGTCACAAAAAGATAGCATTTCCGGTGTCAAAAGAATCTGATATCCCTTCCCCTGAAAATAGGGAGGGGGAAGAAGGAGGGAGAAGAGAAGGAATGACCCACAAACCAAAACAAACAAATACCCTGCAAACAGAAGTTTTCATTGAAGTTTTGGTTGCCAATGTCATGGAAACATTTCTATTCAGGTTGGATTTGGGTACAACCTCTTAACAAAACTGAATTTAGACCTTTGCTATTTGAAGAAGACCCCACAGTTAACTATAGACTAACTGACTGGTCAAAGAATTTTGGAGTCACTTGACAGATAAACTATAAAGAATTGCCTAATCCCCCTTGAGCATTATAGCCTCCTTTTACATCTGGTAACTTCTGAGTTTCAGAGATTTTAGATAACTTAAGGCTCTCCAGTCTCCAGACCCACTTTTTACTTCAGGTTGCCACAGCCATCAATCGTTTTTCTATCATGATATGGCCAAAGGCTGTTGTGGCCTATATCCAGAGATGCTGCATGATGCAAAAAGTGAATATGGAGTGAGGTGGTAAGAGACAACTCATTTATAGATACTAAGCAGTGCAGGCTGGAAGCTTTTAGCTATTGAATCATAAGGATCTGGGTAGGATAGGGTTAAACACTGTATACTAAAATCTACTGAACAACATCATCTGCCTGAATAGAACTCCATGTTGTGGAGAAGAAGATATAGCTTCCTGGTGATTAAGGGATTAATCTCCCCTCCGTGCATACACTTATATGCAATTAGTATTAATAGGATTTACATGCAGGCATCATGAATTAACCCTTTAAGGTCTAACCCTGCGGTCCATTCCGCGTGCACACAGTCCCAAGGAACACAGCCAGCTTTATAGACTATAGATCAGAGGTCCCTTATCTGTGGAGTGCACCCCCCTTGGGGGGGCATGGAGGAACATTTTGAGGGGCACCGTGGGAGCCCTGGCCAGCCCCCATGAAGGGTGGGGAGGGAGCGACACTCAGCTCCAGAATCTGAGCCCGGCCCCCTCTGACTGGAGGGTGTCCCTTGAAATGTGTTCAATACTTATGCTAAACAATCTGTTTCACCTCCTATTTAGCTGTAACATTTCTGAGTACTTTTACCAGAGCTGAAGGAGAGCTCTGTGTAAGCTGGAAAGCTTGTCTCTCTCACCAACAGAAATTGGTCCAATAAAAGATTACTTCACCCACCTTGTCTAATATCCTGGGATCACCACAGCTACAACACTGCATAATTTCACCATACACACACAAACTGACAAAAAAAAATTTCCATCCATCCATAATAGAAATTTACAAACACACAAAATAAGAAAAGTGCTGCTTGCAAAGTACTTTGAGTTTGATTTAAAGATATTTACTTCCTACATTTTGACATGTGATGTTGACAAATTGTTTTAGCAGTTAATAAAGCTTTAGCATTTTGAATCCGTGTCTACTGTCATTAATTGTCTGATCCTCCCCATAATTTCCCACAAATGTTAAAGTTTAAATAAAAAAAATTTTAAAAGCCCGAGAGGAGCCCAGAGTTTAAAACCCATAATTTTGCACAACAGTGAAAAATGTAAAATCAACAAACATTGATACTATCCATCAAAATTATAATAAAAATAAAAATCACATTCTGCCAAGCCTCGCTACTGAGACCACAAACATGAATCATGTCTACTATTTGGCTTGCAAGTTGCCTGACCCTCTTATTCAGCCATTGACAAAAAAAGTAAGGATACTTGTTTTCTCTGGTTCTGAAGCTAGGAGGGAATGGGCTATAAATTGTTGAGACTACACAAGACCAAACATTTGCTTTTGCTTACACCCAGCCCTACTAACAAACAAGGCAAGATCACATTTTCTTTCTGTTGAGATAGCACTATTCCTATATCCTCTCAATGCAAGACTAGAATTAGATGAAAGACTGGAGACAAAAACCTGAGGTTTTCGTCAGACAATTCTGGACTCCTTTTGGGACAGGGCTCGGGTATTATTATTAAGGGGCTGAGCTAAGTAGTTGATTATTTGAAGGAGTGCAGTAAATTAATTAAGCCATTTGCCCTTGCTGCTGACATTCTCAGAAGTATTGTCTGAATGGTATTCTCAAATTTCCACACCTAAAAATCTGAGTGTTGGGTCTGGCACACCCAAGTTTCTGTAGACCAAAGCCTCCCTTACACACATGCAAATTTAACTGCCCAATATCCACATACATACAAATGAGGTCTGTTTTGTGCAAATTAGTTCTGAGCCACAGAAACATTTTTAACAGGAGTATATAGGCTACTTTCAAGTCTCTATGGCCCATTCAATCCTCAGCATCTCTGCTGCTGGCCCAGTACAGATACTGGGTTTTGTGATTCATCTTACTTCACAGGGACAAGGCAGAGACATTTTCTAGACAGGGAGGTGCCCACCACTTCCAGCAGAGAGCTCTGCGTGTGGGGCTGATTCAGGTTTCAGCTAAGTGAGTCACGCTAAGGCAACGGGGATGTAGGGACATGCAATACCCCGCAGTCATGTCAGTGACGGGCCACTTTTCCACCCAGCCGCTGCTACTGCACGTGGCCCGCCCCTTACCCAAGCCGGAGAGCCGCTCCGTCAGCCCCGCGTTCCTTATGGCAGCGGGGCCGTGGTCCACCCCTCTTCTCTTCTGTAAGACAAAGGGGCTCCGTTAGGATCCACTGCGGGGCGCGGATTGGTGCTCCCAGAAACGGACTGAGCCGCAGAAGTCACACGGAGCCGCGAATCGACCTGGGGAGGGTATTTTCCTTCCCGCCCGGCCATCAGTGCGCCGCGGGGTCCGCTCCCCGAGGGCGCTTCACGTGGGAGCTGCGGCGTGTCTCCGGTGGCACAGGAGCGTGGCGAGAATGTACCCCGCAGCCTGGGCCACCCCGGGGAAACCCGCTGGGACAGCGAGACAATGCGGCTACTGCGACCAGCCGAGCACGACCCTCACCACACCCGGGACCCGCCATCGCTGCCGGCCGGGCGGCAGGTTCCCCCTCCCGCGGCCGCAGAGCGTCTCTCGGGGGTGCCGATCCCTTTGTGATGCCTGGGGGCGGGATACACTCACCCCCACCCTTCGGGGGGCAGGGGGCGCCTGCTCCCCCCGCGATGCTCACCTGCCCCCTGGAGAACGGGGCTCCGATGAGCGCCACGGAGTGGGCAGGTTTCTGGAGTTGCAGCGCGGAGCCCGCCTGCTTCCGCAGGAGCCGGGCGAAGCTGCTGCGCAGAGACATGATGCAGAACCGCTCGCTGCTCGCGCGGCCGCCGCGCTGCCCCTTTTAACCCGCGCGCGATCGCCGCTACCTCCCTGGCCACCCGCGCCGGAGCCAGAAGCCGGCTCCCCGCCCCCCCACGCGGGCGGAGCCCCGCCCCGGGACGCACCCCCGGGCCCCACCCCGGCTGGCCAATGGCAGCGCGGCCGCCTGGGGGTGTGCGCCGCGCGTGCGCCCGGCTGCGAACCTGCCGGCAACCTGCTGGAGCGTCCCCGTGGCGGCTGCAGCTCCCCCTCCCCCTGTAGAAACCAGCCGCGCTCCCACATGGGAGACTAACGCAGAGACTCGCCCGCCCCCCCCCAGCCCCGCCCCTCCGCTGGGCTCCTCTCGGGGGCGCAGCCCTCTCCTCTCCCCCGGCACCGGCTCCTTCGGGGCCGCTCGAATCCAACAGCCGGGCCCCGACCCCACTTTCAGCGGCCCGCCCCGCTGTGATCTGCCACTACCAGCGGCCACCTCCTGACTGTCCCCGTGCCAGGCCCATTGTCCTGGCCAGCCTCGAGTCTCCCGCACGCACGGTCCCACCGCCCCCTGAAATATGCGCGTGCTGCAAACACCCTTCTCCCCCGAAAGGCAGGACTGGTGAGACCCAGCCATGACAGACACAGCCACGCGGCATCATGCACTGCTGGCAGGTGGGCGCTGTGTAGTGACTAGATCCTGCCCAGCCACTAGGGTGACCAGACAGCAAGTGTTAAAAATCGGGATGGGGTGGGGGGTAATAGGAGCCTATATAAGAAAAAGACCCCAAAATCGGGACTGTCCCTATAAAATCGGGACATCTGGTCACCCTACCAGCCACCCATGTCCCCCACTCCTCCCAACCACCCCATTCCAGTGGCCACGTCTCCTCACGGAGCTACCACAGTCCTGGGCTCCATCATTCCTTCCTTCCTGCCATTACAGAGACAGCGGCATCTAAAGCATGATGCGCTCCAACTAGCTAACTTGCATCTAGGGATACTTCTCTGGATGCTGTATCATTGGCCCTTTGCTAGCTTACACACACCATTTCCAAACAAACAAACATACTTAATGGAGGGCATGTCTACACTTAAAACACTGCATAGAGGTAGCACTTTAATGAAGAAGCTCTAAACCCGGGGAAGAGAGTTCACGGGTGAGATTAGTTAATTCACTTCCTAGTAATTACGTCAGCTGGATTGCCGACTGCGCCATCTACAGAGGGGGTTAGGTCCTTATAATGTTACTAAGGCCTTGTCTACACAGGCAGGTTTCCGCACAGTAAAGCAGCTTTCTGTATTGTAACTCCAGAGGTGTACACACCGACACCGCCAAGCCACTTAGTGCGCAGAAACTGCGCAGTTGCAGCGCTGTAAAAAAACTACCCTGACGAGAGGCGTACAGCTTTCTGCACCAGGGGTACAGCTCCGCAGTGCTGGTGTAGAAACCCTGGTCGATTACAGCACTGTGATTGGCCTCTGGGAGGTTTCCCACAATGCCTGTTCTTGCCTCTCTAGTCACTGGTTTGAACTCTACTGCCCTGTCCTCAGGTGACCAACCGTCATCCTCACCCCGTAAATTCCTTGGGAATTTTGAAAGTCCCCTTCGTGTTTGCTCGGTGACTTGTGCAGTGGTCTCAGCGCATCTTTCCAGGTGGCCATGCCTGCTCCATGCACCATGTGATCCCCCACTTGGAGCAATGCCGAGCTGCTGGACCTCATCAGCATTTGGGGAGAGGAGGCTGTCCAGTCCAAGCTGCGCTCCAGTCATAGGAATTATGATACCTTCAGACAGATTTCACGATGCATGACAGAAAGGGGCTATGACTGTGACTTCAGTGCAGGGTCAAAGTGAAGGAGCTGCGGAACGTCTACCACAAGGTGCGGGAGGCAAACTACCGCTCCGGTGCTGCACCCACAAGCTGCTCATTCTACAAAGAGCTGGTCGTCGCAATACTCGGTGGCAACCTCACCTTCACTGCGAAGGCCACTGTAGATACTTCAATGGCTCGCTTGCCAGTTGAGAGTGGACCGAGCCAGGAGGAGGAAATCTTGGACAAGGATGTGGAGGGGGACCCAGAGGCAGAGGACGACTCGGAGGTCAGAAATGCATGCAGCCAGGAGCTCTTCTCTACACCAGAGGAGGCTAGCCAGTCACAGCTGTCAGATCTTAGTGAAGTGCAAACAGGAGAGGAGGCCCCTGGTAAGTGGCTTTGATTTTGGGAATCGACGAAGTGAGTTGTTGGGGGCACAAGGGTTGCAGAAAGCTGGCTTGTGTCTCTATGATGCCCGTACCACCACATGCCTAGTCTGAGCAGCGGAACAGGGTGTTGATCGACTCCCTCAATACTGGGCAATCCGCTGCCGCAGGTTCTTTGGCAGAGCTGCTTTGTTTCTTGCCCCATTAACGGTAACTTTCTTGCACCACTCTGCCACTACTGTGAGGAGGGGGTGGAAACATTGCTGCACACAGGCGAGCTGCATAAGGGCTGTTGTGGAAGCTGCAGTCATGGAGAAGACCTTCACTTGATTCCCTGCTCACCCTCAGCAGCGCGATATCATCCATAATGAACACAGCCTGTGGAAAATGTGGGGACAGGAATGATTATAAAGCCCCCACTACAGTGTTGGCTCTCCCCAAGAGCCATGTGCCCAGTGTATAGTATGGCCCTGGAACGCTGATTTCCCCTGCAGTTACTCACCATTTTGGGGGTCTTGTGGCTCATTTGTGCTTGCCTGGGGTCAGCCAGTTAGTGACAGGTATGTGAATAGTGGCTGTGTTTTAAGTCAGTGGTCTGAGTGTTGCAAAACAATACTGCTTTTGTAAAATGTTGCATTTTGGCTTCACAGATATGACCTTGGGAGCCCAGCCTCCCTCTTTGTTATCGCTGGCTGAACTAGGGTGACCAGATGTCCCGATTTTATAGGGACAGTCCCAATTTTGGGGTATTTTTCTTATATAGGCTCCTATTACCCCCACACCCCCGTCCCGATTTTTCACACTTGCTGTCTGGTCACCCTAGGCTGAACGGCTGTGCGGAATTAGAAAGCAGCCACGAAGAACTAAAGAGGACTTTCTGCGTGAGATCATGACACACTCCGCAGCCGAAAAACAAGAATTGAAGGAGTGGCGGGACAGCGAGAAGAGGGACCGAACAGAGAACACAGCGCGCCAGAACGAAGCCATGGAGCAGCTCTTAAACGTTATGGAGCGCTAAGCGGATACTCTCCAGATGCTATTAGCACTGCAAACCGAGCAGCTCCGAGCCCACCCACCCTCCCCTGTAGCTGCTGTCACAAAACTCTTTCCCATGCGCCCCCCAGACACCGCCAAAACACTCTTATCAACCACCTGGCTCCAGCCTGTATCCGCTGCATTCCACTCCTGCCCCATCTCAGTCCAGCAATGCAGACTCCCAGTACCCACTGCACTCAACATCCGTCCCTCTGCAGTTTAGCCCTGCTGAAGTACAGTACCCGCTGCACTGTACTCCAAAGGACCAGGTTGGATATGATCCCTGGACATACACAAATCTTTAATCGTCCTGGGACCCCACCTCCTCCCTTCCCCCATCCCCCCTCAGTGCTGATGTGGTTTTTTGTTTATTTCTTTCCTCCGGTTGTTTTGGTTTGAAAGCAATCTTTATTCCATTAATTGAAAGCAAACAGAGCCCTGCAAAGCAACAGGCAATTTTCTTACACCTTCATAGTGCATTGTCTGCACCAATCACAATCACCTCCTAGCATTACAAGCACTGCACTCCTGAGCATAGCAACAAACATTAGTGGCTTTCAGCTTCAAATTGCTGCCTCAAGGCATCCCTGATCCTTATGGCCCCACGCTGCGCCCCTCTAATAGCCCTGGTCTCTGGCTGTTCAAATTCAGCCTCCAGGCGCTGAGCCTCAGCGGTCCAGCCCTGAGTGAAGCTTTCACCCTTCCCTTCACAAATATTATGGAGTGACAGCACGTGGCTATAAGCATAGGAATATTGTCATTGGCCTGGTCCAGCCTCCCATATAGGCACCACCAGCGGGCCTTTAAACGGCCAAAAGCACACTCAACAGCCATTCTGCACTTGCTCAGCCTATTGTTGAACTGCTCCTTGCTACTGTCAAGTTGCCCCATGTATGGCTTCATAAGCCACGGCATTAAGGGGTAGGCAGGGTCTCCCAGGATCACAATGGGCATTTCGACTTCCCCTACAGTGATCTTCTGGTCCGGGAAGAAAGTCTCTGCTTGGAGCTTTCTGAACAGGCCAGTGTTCTGAAAGATGTGTGCGTCATGCACCTTTCCAGACCAGCCTGCGTTAATGTCTGTGAAATGCCCACAGTGATCCACAAGCGCCTGGAGAACCATTGAGAAATACCCCTTCCAATTCATGTACTCAGTGGCTAGGTGGTCTGGTGCCAGAATTGGAATATGCGTCCCATCTATCACCCCTCCACAGTTAGGGAAGCCCATTTGTGCAAAGCCATCTACAATGTCACGCATGTTGCCCAGAGTTACAGTCTTTCAGAGCGGGATGCGATTAATGGCCCTGCACACTTCCATCAACATGAGTCCAACAGTTGGCTTTCCCACTCCGCACTGGTTAGCAACGATCAGTAGCAGTCTGTAGGCAGGGTCGGCCTTAGGCCGATTCCACCGATTCCACTGAATCGGGCCCCGCGCCAGCTGTCCGCCCCGCCCCCAACTCTCCTCCCCTGAACGCTCCGCCCCCTTCTCCTCCCCCTCCCCTGCTTCCCGCGAATCAGATATTTGCGCGGGAAGCCTGGAAACAAGAAACGGCAGGTAAGCTGGGGCGGGTGGCGCGAGGAGGGCTCCAGGGAGGCGCAGCGCGGCACGGCCCAGTCTGGCTCCGGCCGAGCGACCCCGGTCCGGCGGCTCCCTCCGGCCCGGCCCCGCCCTGGCCCTGGCCCCAACTCTGGCCGGGCAGCGCGGCGGCTCCGGCCCCGGCCCCGGGCGGCGCAGCGGCCCTGGCTCCGGCGGGGGTAAGCAGCAAGGTAAGAGACCGGGGTGGGGGGGAGGTTGGATAAGGCAGGGACAGGGAGCGGGTGGGGGGGGGTTGGATCGGGCAGAGGTTCTGGGGGGGCGGTCAGGGGATGGGGAAGGGTAGGCGTGGGAGTTCTGGGGGTCTGTCGGGGTGGTGGTGGATGGGGTCAGGGCAGTCAGGGGACAGGGAGCAGGGCGAATTGGGTAGGGGGTGAGGTCCTGGGGGGCAGTTAGGGTGGGGGGACTTGGGAAGGAGTGGTCAGGGGACAAGGAGCGGGGGGGGGTTGATGGGTTGCGGTTTCCGAGGGGGGCAATCGGGGGCAGGACATGGGTGGGGTTGGAGGGGGGGGTGTACTCACCAGGCGGTTCCCTACCAGGTCTTCGGGAGCGGGTCCTTCAATGCCATGAAAGACCTGGAGCGCTGCCGGGTGAGTCATCCCTGCCGGGGCCCCATCGAATCGGGCCCCGCACTTCCTAAAGCCGGCCCTGTCTGTAGTAGCCAGCTTCCACAGTGGAATCACCATGCGCTTCTCCAATGACAGGGCAGCTCTCATTCTCGTGTCCTTGCACCACAGGGCTGGGGCGAGCTCATCACACAGTCCCATGAATGTGGCTTTCCTCATCCGAAAGTTCTGTAGCCACTGCTCGTCATCACATACGTGCATGATCCCACCTGTGACCAGGGTCCTAATGGGGAGCCAGCTGTGGTCACCCAATTAGGGTGAACTGCAAAGAATGGGGCAGCCAAACCCTCAAAAGCTGGGGGATATTCCAATACTTAGATTTACCAAGCCAGCATAAAACAGCTTCTTTGTTACCTTACTGGTTACTCAGAAGTCCAAACACAGTTCCCTTAAAGTGAACCAGCCTCAGGCCTCTGTCCAGATACCCATGTCGAATATGATGACAATTTCTGTAAATCTTATTTCATTATATAAAATAAAAGGTTCTACCAATCCCAAAAGATTGGACACATTACCTCCAGGTTAATGAATGTTTCAGATCTTACCCAAATATACGCTACAGCCAATTCTTATTAACTAAAATCTAAAGGTTTATTTATAAAAAGAAAAAAAGGTGAGAGTTAAAATTGGTTAAAGGAATCCATTACATACAGTAATGGCAAAGTTCTTGGCTCAGGCTTGTAGCAGTGATGGAATAAACTGCTGGCTTAAGTCAAGTCTCTGGAGTAAATCCGCAACTTGGATGGGTCATTCAGTCCATTGTTCAGAGCTTCAGTTTGTAGCAAGGTTCCTCCAGAGGTAAGAACTAGCATAGCTAGTGGGGTGCAGGGGAAGCAGCCACTTCCCCTCATCACATTTTTGAAAAGCGGTGCCTAAACGGGCCCCGCAGCTGTCCACCCCTTCCCTAGCTCACTTCCCTCCCTCCCCTCCCCTGAACGCTCCGCCCCCATGCTCTTCCCCCTCCCCTGCTTCCTGCGAATCACACGTTCGCGGGAAGTCTAAAAA
>NW_020664447.1:33778415-33796668 GCF_002925995.2 Terrapene triunguis
TTGCTGTGGAAAATCACAGCAACAAGATAGAGTTTGGAGTCACATGGGCAAGTCACATGTCCATGCATTTCGCCTAGTCACAGCAGGAAATTTCATTAAGTGTAGATAGGTGTCTCCCATGGTCCATTGTTAGTTAAATGTTCTTTTGATGGGTCACTCAATTTGAATACTCCCTCCAAGATGTGCTGGCTAATTACTTCGTGGGTGTTACCCCAGGAGCAAACATTTGAAATCCAAGTATAGAGCCAATACTTACAACTTCATAACTCAACAACATACAAAAATGATGCATGCATACAGATAGCATAATCATAACCAGCAAATCATAACCTTTTCATAGACACCTCACTTGACAACCTTTGTACAAGATTTGCTGCAAATATATAACCGTGGTTGCAACAAAGATCTATATGGTCATATTTTAATCAGATAATGTCACACCACCACTCAGTGCTTGTTTCCTGAGCCCAAAAGCAGCGTTCCACTGTGGTCAGCACTGCCGTGAATGCCACAAGCAATCTCATGTCGTAGCTCCTACATGTGGCGAGATCAATGTCGCACTCCTCTTGGCTTTGTAGTTTAAAGAATAACTCCACTGCCACTCATGACGTGTTAGTCAGAGCGAGCAGCATATTGGTCAATAGTGCGGGATCCATTTCTGCAGACCAAAGAGGCAGAGCGCACAGTACGCAAACCATTGAAAGATGGCGCCAAATGCGGACGGAAGCACAGGGATTGCTGGGATGCGAAGCAATGCATCATGGGGCATTGGGACAGGACCCAGGATGCCCCACGATCCCCTCCGCCTTCCCACAACTCTTAGCAGCAGAAGAGGAAGAGATGCTCTGTGGGATAGCTGCCCAGAGTGCACTGCTCCGAATACCGCTGCAAGTGCCGTAAGTGTGAACACGCTATTGCGCAGGCAGATGACAGTGTGAACTCACAACAGCGGTTTCACTTCAGCGCTCTCTGAGCGGCGCTGTAACTCTGCCAGTGTAGACATACCCTAAATCAGTGTTTTCTCTTTGTGCATGGGTGGTAACAGCAAGGATTGGCTAATCGGGGCGGGACCCACACCACAGCCTCCCTAGCAGCAGCAGCTTCATCCACATTTATTTTTCTTGCTTACTTCCTATGTCTGGAATGAGCTTTTACCTTAACCACATATATCACCGCGTTACCCAATATATCTACTAATTCCTACACACAGGACAAAAGGGCTTGAGAAGCGTAAAGGCCTGTGATCTGCACTACAAATAAATTCATACTCCACCCAGGGAGGTATGTTGTCAAAGCATCACAGACCCACTGAGTCTGAACATATCACACCAACCAGTAATTGTCCTTTATTACAGAGTGATAATGCCTGTGACACAACAGACAATTCAGTACACTTGGCTGAGTGTGTACTACACCTATGCTGCACAGGTTCAGCCTGAATGGAGGGAGCTCAAACAGCAAATCTTGTGACTAGGGTCCAAGTGACAGGATGACTCATCAACATATATTGCTAGTCCCTCAGGCTCCCGCCCTTCAGAATTTAACTTATGTACTGCTCATGGGATAAAAGGGTTAAGGGCCCCTTTTTAGAGAAAATTTGTCCAGGACTCTCATATGGAGTACAATTAACAGTCCTGCTGGTAAGGGTGACTGGGTTTTTGAGAGGACAGACTTCAAGATGGTGCTTTTCCAGCAGCAAGGACCATGTCATTCTAGAACTAGTTTCAGAGTAGCAGCCGTGTTAGTCTGTATCCGCAAAAAGAACAGGAGTACTTGTGGCACCTTAGAGACTAACAAATGTATTTGAGCATAAGACACTGTACCATTTTTGATTTTACCAGACAAGAGATACTTTTAAAGAGTATGAGTCACATAGTTTTATGTGTCCCAGCCCCACCTGATATCTAAAACGTGTCAGAGCCCACTAAACACCCAGTAAGTATTTTTCATACAGGTATACTGCTTTTCAACTCCATTTAATACCCAGGAAGCATAAGCAATATGTTTTTCTCTGTTGTGAGATCCTGAGTTAATAGCTGAAATGGCTGTTTCCCTGCTTGCTACAAAAAATCCAAAAGGTTTTGTATAAGCTGAGGTGCTAAGAACTGGAGTTTGTGCTAAAAGCCTCTTTTAACTTATACGCTGGCAGGGTATGCTGGGGGGGATCCATTCCCACTCTATCTTCTTCTGGGGGAGGTGGTATAGGGGTGCAAGGATTATTGTGTAATTAGCGATGAAATCCCCCACAAAAGCCTGTCATACCCAGCAGTGATCTAGTGCTGTTTCTGAAATAGGGAAGGGCAGCTCTAAAAATCACATGAAGCTTTTGTTTGGAGCACACAGGCCTGGTTGTAGGATTAGTCCCAGGAAGGAAATCTGCTGCTTTGTGAGCTGAGCCTTTTTTGGGTTTAGCTTTAGTCCAGCTTTCAAGAAAACCTCACACAGGACTTCTAGTACCTTTTAATGGCATTCCCTGTCTGCACCAGGATATCATCTACATGTTGCACAACATTTTCTTAATAAGTTTAACCAACCCTAAACCATCAGTTGCATTCATTTACAATCCACTAAGGCATTTCAATCTTGTATACACTTGTTTTAGTTTAAATACAATTATTCTTTTTCTATTTACAAAACATCCCGATATAGATTTTCACTCCCTAATAAACTTTACTTTACACCACAGTTAATCAGAACTTTTGGATACAATTTTTAATGGTTAATCACCATTTCTTATATTCATTGATCTTTCTTGGTGCTGAGTTGGTTTCTGCTTCCAAAGCACACAGACATCTGAAAAAGCCTCTTTGGAGCCATGGTAGGATTTTAATTAAGTAGTATGTCTTGTTTACATTTCTTTTACCCCTTTTACTGTATACACTGCATGTTCCATAGGAATGCTCACTCCTTTCATGATTTAACTTTCACTTTTTATTTGCTATACCATATTAGCCATACCAATTATATATACACACACACACATGTAATATATAGTAATATTTTATTTTTCTTCTGCAGCTCTCTCAGCTGTTGCTTCATTACTGAAAAAGGGATGCAGGGTCTCTCCCCACTATCCTAGTTCTGCCTGTGCCCTTTTATTCCCTATTTTCATTTACTGGTTTATATTTAACATTTGTAACTTCATTTAAAAAAACATTAAAACTTTGTAATAGTTAACATTTTGGGCGTCTCAGTGCTAACAAAGTTAAGACTGCCCAGAGATGTTGGCTGCTGCCCAAAGAGTGTGTGTATGTCAACTTTATAATATATGGAGATATACCTATCTCATAGAGCTGGAAGGGATCCTGAAAGGTTATCGAGTCCAGCCCCCTGCCTTCACTAGCAGGACCAAGTACTGATTTTGCCACAGATCCCTAAGTGGCCCCTCAAGGATTAAACTCACAACCCTGGGTTTAGCAGGCCAATGCTCAAACCACTGAGCTATCCCTCCCCCCTTTGCAATTGAGAATGAAAGATTTGGATGGAATTTTAGTGGAACCTTTTAAAAGTCAATTCATTTTAAACATACGAAAGGAGTATTACAAACTCTCTCTTCTCATCAACAGAAGTTGGTCCAATAAAAGATATTACCTCACTCACTATGTCTCTCCACAGTCAAATAGTTCTGATCATACTGTCACTCTGCCAGCAGCAGCCATTTACAATTATTTACAGATACATTCCCCTGGAAGCGGCCTTTTCCTTCTGAACAGCTGTAAAGGCTTCTGGGGACAAAACATAGTTGTCCCCACCTGATCTCCCCTTTACATAATTTGTTTTATTACTAAGGCATGACTGCATGGAGTTGTACTGCCATTCCTGAGTTTCACTATCACACCAAGCATTTTTTTTTTAAACACCAACATCCTCTAACATTTAATCACGTCTAATGTTTTAACATTTTATTACTTGCGCTACCCTCAGCTATCCAGTCCCCTCTGAGCTCTGCAGTGTTAATTTGCACAAAAGCTCCTTTTAACTGCACATACCTTTTCTTTAAATTACTCACTAGTTTTTCATTGTTTAATAAGACACTTCCCAAGACCGCACTAGCTACTAAATTCTGGGACCATAACTCTTCTGTCTTATCTCCCAGAATAACACATTTCTCAGCTGACTTTTTCTCAGTCTCTAAGTGAGGGGCAGGCAAACTTTTTGGCCTGAGGGCCACATCCGGTTTCCAAAATTGTATGGAGGGCTGGTTAGGGGAGGCTGTGCCACCCCAAACAGCCAGCCGTGGCCCGGCCCCGCCCCCTATCTGACCCCCCCACTCCCTGTCCCCTGACAGCCTCCCCAGGACTCCTGCCCCATCCAACCCACCCTGTTCCCTGTCCCCTAACAGCCCCCAGACCTCCTGCCACCCCATCCAACCCCCCCACTCCTTCCTGACTGCCCCCTGGGGACTCCTGCCCCCATTCAACCCCCCTGTTCCCCACCCTCTGACCGCCTCAACCCCTATCCACCCCCCCACCCCCCGATCACCCCCCCAAACTCCCCTGCCCTCTATCCAACCCCCCCGCTCCCTGCCCCCTTACCGCGCTGCCTGGAGCGCCAGTGGCTGGCGGCGCTACAGCCACACCGCCCAGAGCACCAGGACAGGCAGCCACATCGCCCAGCTGGAGCCAGCCACGCCACTGCGCAGCACAGAGCACCAGGTCAGGCCCCGGCTCTGCAGCTGTGCTGCCCGGCAAGAGCTCGCAGCCCCGCCGCCCAGAGCATTGCGCCGCGGCAGGGTGAGCTGAGGCGGCGGGGTGAGCTGAGGCTGCGGGGCAGGGGAGGGGGCAGGGGCTAGCCTCCTGAGGCAGGAGCTCAGGGGCCAGGCAGGAGTTTGTCCACCTCTGCTCTAAGTTTATCTTTATGTTTTTTGCACTTACAGTATTTCTTAACTAAGTACACTTTGCCTGCAAAGCTGTACTCACTAAATACGGTCCTTGAAAGACAACTGCTTTTCACTTTGGATTTATGCAACAGACATTGTTTTTTCCTTCCAGGAATCTTTTCCATTTAGCTTGTTTCCTTCTCTACAACTTTGATTTGTTTTCTATGCTTTTTGCATTCATCCCTCAGGGTGGCATATTTCGTTTGTAGCCACCAGAAATAATGCTTGTAAAACTGCTGCTTTATTTTGGCTCTCTTTGCCTTAGGGTAAAAGAAACTAGATACTGTTTTTTCTGTGGCTGCCAATGTTTTTTTTTTTATTATTTTGTTTTAAAATCAGTGGCATTCAACAGACCTCTGCCATGCTCTGCCAAGCATTCTTTTACATAGGTATCTAAAGTACCTCCCTCTAGTCCCCTTATTTTATTGAATTTCTCTTTAGGAAAGAATTCTATATTGTCCCCAGATAACAGGCTACTATCCCTTCACTTTGGGGGTTCGCAGCAACCGAAATTAATGTCAGGGGTCCTTTCGTGGTCGCCAAAAATTCTGGAATCATTAATAGTATCTGAAATTATTGGAGACCACCAGACACTAATTTAATCAACAATTCCTTTCTTAAATCCAAAGGCCAAATGATATTTTATACAATTGCTGTAAACATGCCTAGAACCCTAAAAATAAACAGTCACTACACCCAATACAGTAACAAAGTATTCATAAGCATGCAATCAGTATACTTACAAACAGGCCTGACCTAGGGAAAACCATCTCATCCTGGCGTGCTCCAGCATGATCAGGTAGGATCTGAAAAAGAACCGGCAGCTTCATGGCTCTTTTTATAAACTTCAGCTAACTTGCTAGTTTTAGCAAAAACCCAGTTTGAAGCAGTTTATCCTTGCTACTTTCTTTCCTCCAAGGCCTTCCTTTTGCCTCCTCTCTCCTTATTACCAGCTGAATAGGGTGACCAGATGGCAAGTGTGAAAAATCAGGACATGGGGTGGGGGGGGGGTAATAGATGCCTATGTAAGAAAAAGCTCCAAATATCAGGACTATCCCTATAAAATCAGGACATCTGGTTACCCTACAGCTATATAATGGGATGGTTTGTACTTGTTTTTTTTAAGACAGCTTTCCTTTGTCTTTTTGCTTTATCAGTTACTTTTTGAACCACATATATCTTTCCCACACTATAAATAATAATACTTATTATTCTCATGGCCATCTTTTACTTGCTGACTGGGACCTTTTCGGTACTAGCCACAAATTATAAATCAAACTTAAGCTAACTTTAATTCTTTTAATTTCATAAGTACCTCTGCAGCAGGCATTCCTAAGCATGGGTTCTTCAGTTCCCTCTCTTGTCTACTCCTTATGAGGTATGGTGACAGCTGCAAGTCATCAGGCCCACAGAGTATTCACCCAAAAGTTCTGAAGGATTTAAGAATTAAGTGGGTGAGCTGTTAACAAAACAATGTAATTTACAATGAAAGTTAGCAGATATTCTTGAGAACTCGAAGGTGGGCAATATTAGGTCTATTTTTTTAAAGCATTAGGATTAAGCTTGACATTTAAAGGCCAATATCTTTACTTCAGCACTCGGCAAGTTGTTTGAAGCAATATTAAGAAGAGCACCTGTCCTAGTAGAGAAACACAATACAAGACCCAATTAATGTGGGTTCTAACCGAGAATCACATCTCTCAATTTAGGAGAAGTCTTTGAGGTTGACAAAGAAAAAACAGTTGATATTATTGGTTTAGACTTTCAAAAAGCTTTAATCAGGTTCCTCATAAGAAGGTGTGGTTAAGGAAACTAGATAAAGGGTGTGAGAGAAGTTCATTTGTGTACTAGAAATCTACAGAAACAGAAAAACAGGAATAAGTCATCAGTTTTTAATCAGAAGGAAGCAAATAGGAGGATATTGCAATGATCTATACTAAGAGCAGCTTTAACTTATTTATTACAGATCTGAAGAAGAGGGTGAACAGTGACCTGGCAAAATTTGCATGACACAAGATTATTTAGATTAGTCAAAGACTATAGAAGACTGAGGAAGTTCTGAAGCACCTAACTTAGACAATTAGATACAATTCACTGTAGATAAATATGATGCTCAGAGGAACAGTTTGAATTTCTAACGTATTGCTGGATTGTAAAATAAATATTCAGAAAAAGTATCTAGCCGTACCTGTTGACAGTTTATAATAGAATCGTTATGGTTTAGGTAGCCAGGAAAATATTTGGGAGTCTCTTTCAGACTCTTACCTTAGGTGGGTTTGTCCTATTTGTCTGAGCTTGATTTTCTAGGACTGCTAGCGGGTGTCCTTCTTATAGGATACACCTGCCAAGACCCTGCTAAGAGTGGGACTAGAGAAATTTATAACAGCATAAAGCCCCACTGAAGTCAACAGGGTTTTGTCTGCATGTTTTACCTTATTAGGGCTCAAGCCCTAAGCAGAATCAAAATGTGGCCATTCATTTCAATTACATGAATTGAGACACCTTGGGCCTGATTGTCAGAGATGTTGAGCATCTGGATCTCCCCATGCCTTTATCTGGATGGGGAGTGCTCAGTACTTCTGAAAAATCAGGTTCCATGGAGCTCAAATCTAGCACCCAAGATGGGAGGCCCCTACAATCAGCAGCCATAGACAACCTGGGCCTTTACCTTTCACAAACTATGGCTCTTCGTAAGGAGCCACAACCACACCTCTGACTTGGTGTCTGTGAATTGGGTCAGCAGTGCTGTGCTGCGATCACTTGCGGGTACAGATAAGGGCACTTGGAGACTTAAGTCCCCCGCTGTACGAGCCAATGGGGCGGAGGGCAACAGTCTGTCACTCAGGGGCCGCTTCTTCAGCTGTGCGGCCCCTGGCCTCAGTTTCCCCATCCCTCAAACAGGGATCACAACGCTCCCCCGCTCCAGCAGGGCAGGGAGGGGCTGCTGCGTGGGGCGGCTCGGCCCCGGACTCCTCGTGCAGCAGCTCTCGCGGAGGCTGGAGGGGGAGGCAGGAGACCGAGTCAGGTCAAAGGGCAACGCCGGGGGCGCGGCCGGGCAGCGGCGGAAGTGAGCGCTCTGTACCATGGAGCTGACGGCAAGCCGTGGCTAGAGCGGCGGGCAGTCGGGGCCGCTCTGCGCGGCGGGAGGCCTGCTCAGTGGGGCCGGCGGGGCAAGATGGAGGAGGGGGTGTACCGGGCAGTGTCCGGGGGCCGCATCGCGCTGCAGCGCCGCCAGTACAGCGCCTCCTGCCGGGAGTTCTCGGTGCGCTGCCCCCGGCTGCAGCTGCGCTCGCTGAGCGCCGCTACCTGCTCCGTCTGGCTGGCGGCTTACGGGCTCTTCGTGCTCAGCCAGGTACCAAGCGGCTCTCCGGGCCCGCCCCGACCGCGCCCCCTGGGTTCGGCCCCGGCGGGGGCCCCCAAAGCCTCCTCTGCCTTGTCCGTCGTGCGGTCGCCCAGGTCATGTTCCGCCACGTTCTCCCAGCCCCCTCCGAAATCCGCCGTCAGGAGAGCCCTAGTGTCAGCCCGCGTCCCCTTCGCCCCATCGGGGTCCCCCATGGCCCCCGCCCCTCACTGCACATGTCCCACTGCTCACTTATCAACGGCTCCCAGTGCTGCAGCTCCTGGCGGGCACGGAAATCTGGAAAACAGTTTGTGGCATTATTTAAAAGAAGGGACCTTTCTTTTGTCCTAGCTCGGCTACCCAGGGAATCCCTCTGTCCCCACCACTCTCGCACACAGACACCAGGCAGCAGCCAGCGCCTTAAACCGGCGCAAATGCCATGTTCATTTAGCCGAGAAAGGCATAACAGGAACCAGTGGCTGAAAGTTAAAGCCAGACAAATTCAAGTTAGAAATAAAGCACAAATTTAACATTGAGGGTGAGTTGGAAGAAATGAGCAGGGAACTGGCGGATTCTCTATATCTTGATGTCTTCGAATCAAAACTTTCTGGATGCCTTTCTGAAAGCTATGCTTTAGTGAAACTGAAGTTGTTAGATTCAGTATAGGGTAGGGCTGTCAATTAATTGGGGTTAACTCATGCGATTAACTTGAAAAAATTAATCGTGATTAAAAAATTAATCGGGATTAATCACGGTTTTAATCACACTGTTAAACAAGAGACTACCAATTGAAATGTATTAAATATTTTGGATGTTTTTCTACATTTTCATGTATATCTTGTATTCTGTGTTGGAATTGAAATCAAAGTGTATATCTTGAATACAAATATTTGCACTGTAAAAATGATAAACAGAAGAAATAGTATTTTTCAATTCACCTCATACAAGTACTGTAGTACAATCTCTTTGTCCTGAAAGTGCAACTTACAAATGTAGATTTTTTTTGTTACATAACTGCACTCAAAAACAAAACAATGTAAAACTTCAGAGGCTACAAGTCCACTCAGTCCTACTTCTTGTTCAGCCAATCGCTCAGACATACAAGTTTGTTTACATTTACAGGATATAATGCTGCCCTCTTCTTATTTACAATGTCACCACAAAGTGAGAACAGGCATTTGCGTGGCACTTTTGTAGCTAGCATTGCAAGGTATTTACGTGCCAGATGTGCTAAACATTTGTATGCCACTTCATGCTTCAGCCACCATTCCAGAGGACATGCTGATGCTCGTTAAAAAAATAATGCGTTAACTAAATTTGTGACTGAACTCCTTGTGGGAGAATTGTATGTTCCCTGCTCTGTTTTACCCACATCCTGCCATATGTTTCATGTTATAGCAGTCTCGGGTGATGACCGAGAACATGTTGTTCATTTTAAGAACACTTTCACAGCAGATTTGACAAAATGCAAAGAAGGTACCAATGTGAAATTTCTAAAGATAGCTACAGCACTCAACCCAAGATTTAAGAATCTGAAGTGCTTTCCAAAATCTGAGATGGACGAGGTGTGGCGCATGCTTTCAGAAGTCTTAAAAGAGCATCACTCTGATGAGGAAACCACAGAACCCAAACCACCAAAAAAGAAAATCAACCTTCTGCTGGTGGCATCTGACTCAGATAACGAAAATGAACATGCGTCGATCCGCACTGCTTTGGATGGTTAACATGGACACATGTCCCCTGGAATAGTGGTTGAAGCATGCACATCTGTAATCATGTAAATATCTTGCAACCCTGGCTACAACTGTGCCATGAGAACACCTGTTCTCACTTTCAGGTGACGTTGTAAACCAGAAGAGGGCAGCATTATCTCCTGCAAATGTAAACAAACTTGTTTGTCTGAGTGATTGGCTGAACAAGAAGTAGGACTGAGTGTACTTGCAAGCTCTACAATTTTACATTGTTTTATTTTTTAATGCAGTATTTTTGTACATAATTCTACATTTGTAAGTTCAACTTTCATGATAAAGAGATTTGCATTATAGTACTTGTATTAGGTGAATTGAAAAATATTATTTATTTTGTCTTTTACAGTGCAAACACTTGTAATCAAAAATAAATATAAAGTGAGCACGGTACACTTTGTATTCTGTGTTGTAATTGAAATCAATATATTTGAAAATGTAGAAAACATCAACAAATATTTAAATAAATGGTATTCTATTGTTTAACAGTGCTATTAATCGCAATTAATTTTTTTAATTGCTTGACAGCCCTAGTATAGGGGTAAGTGGGTGAAACTCTATGGTCTGTGTTATACAGGAGGTCAGACTATATGATCTAATAGTCTCTTCTGGCCTTAAACTCTATGATCCTGTGAAAAACGTGTCCTAAAAGGCAACATACTTGGGTTCTGCTGAATTTATTGGGGGAGCTGATTAAGGGCTTTGGTCTGAGTACATCTAGCCCCCAGATGTAGAAATCTAGGTGCTAGTGAGCATGAACACTCACTCCATCTGACTTCAGCTGCTATGATGGCTTATGGAGAGCGAGATGATGCACCAGGTAGCTGAGACTCTGATAATACAGGGCAAAGTGAATAGAAAGCCAGTTCCTAGCAAATGGATGTAATATATCACTATTCAGGAAAACTGACTGATGTTGCTGTTAAGTGATATTTAGGGGTAGCCCCATGTAGAGCATTACTGCAATTCTGCTTGAGCTGAACTTCTGCCAGTTCACATCCCAAGTCTTGGGCTCAGTCAGGCTCTGGGAAAGCAAAGATGCTCTGTCATCTTCATTTGATGAAAATGAGTCAGAGTTGCATGACAGCCACATTTTGATCTCATTATCTTCCCAGAAGCCTCAGTTAGTTTGTAAGCTCCTTCAGGGCAGGGATCACATCTTTTTATGTATATGGAGCGGTGTCTAGCATATTCATGGGTGCCCGATCATATACACAGAACAGGAGAGATGAGTGTCTGGAAACCCACAGGAGATATTTCTTGGGGGCAGACAAGTGATCACTGAGAATAATTCTCTCAAATTTTTCTGACAGGAAAGAAGGGCATGCCACTAGCAATACCATCTACGTACTCCTGGTCATGTGTCAACAAGACCTTGTGGGCAAAGATTTTAAAGACTGTTGACAGATCTAAAAGAATGGGCATAAATATCTGACCTTTAGCATTACTAGGAGATTGTGAACAACCAATGAGACCAGTGCAATCTCTATAGTGTATACTGAGGCCAAAAGATGGGCTGAAAAGGATCAAGAAAGTCTGAGGACTACAGTTAACACTAGCATTGCCACACTATGACCTTCTCAGTGACCTTTCCCAGAAAGCAAAGATAAGAGACCAGGGTGGTAATTGGCAAGGTTGTCAATGTCAGAAGATTGTTAAATCCTTGCTCAATAAACTGCCACTTGTTAGTGGGGGAAATTGTATCCTAAATTCCTGTAAGAAGGCATTCATCTCAGTCAGCAATTGCCCCCCAGTGCCTTCCTACTTGATTATACAAGCTGTGAAGAACACTGATCCAAGCTGTACACCATTGGTTGAAATTCTTCCATTACCCAAAGAAGCTGAGCCTCAATCTCACCTCCCTCTTAGTGCAGTGCAAGACCCCTTTTTCCTGTAACAGTGCTAGCGAGCAATCCAGCATCATTCCTCCTTCAAGACAGCCACTAAGGATTATTCAGTTTGGGAAGTGGCATGAAATGAGTTAGAACAACAGAGTTTTGGTCCGTTAGTGATAGAATTACTATTTCCTATGCCCAGCAATGTTCTCTCTATAATTGGTCCTGGGGATAGGGCACTAGGTCGTGAGTCAGGACACCCGGATTCTATTCCCAGCTCTTCAAATGACTTGCTGCTTGAGTTTAGTTTAATCAGTGATTTAGCACTTATTATTTATCTTGTAGTAATACCAAAAGGTCCCAAGATCAGGGCACCACACAAACACCTAGCAAGACACAGTTCCGTTTCCAGAAAGCTTACAGTCTAAATATGCAAGACAAAGCATCGAAGAAAGGGACAAGTATTACTACCATTGTACAGATCAGGGTACTAAGGCAGAGAAATTAAGATTAATCAAAGTCACATGTTAAATTGGTGGCATAACTACAATGTGAACTCAGATCTTCTGATTCCCAATGTGGTGCCTGAAGAACAAGACTATCCTTACTCTCTAATCACTCTGGGCCTCTGATTCACTATCTATAAAAAAGGGGGTAATACCTGTCTACCTTTGTAAGTGCAACTGCATCATAATCTGCATTTATATGACAGGCTGTCTTGTATGATGTAACTTGGTGTTTTGGGGCTGAGTTAGTAGAACCCACTAGTCAGTTATAGGTCCCCCTCCAGGCCTGATCCACTGAGGATATCAGTCTGTTACAGCGCTCAACCACAGAGCTTGGCACTTAATTAAGTTCAAGGTGAAGAGACCTATGCTTCCTAATCTAGAGGTTAGTCCACAGTGTGTCAAGCAAGATGGCATTTGTCAAACTTTCATGGATGAACCTACAATTTACTGTACATAGCCCTATGCCTATACTCACATGCAGTTAATTGCAGGATTGGAGCCTAAATGCCTGCTTGGTGTTTTTTTTACAGAACAGCATGGTGCTCTCAGCTGCTATATTTATCACTCTGATTGGCTTGATCGTGTACCTGCACTTTGTGAAAATTGACCAGGAGTCCCTATTAGTCATTGGCTCACTTGGCATCCAGATGACCTCATCCTATGCTTCGGGCAAAGAGAATACAACCTTCATTGAAATGAGCCAGGTGAAGGACGTAGTCATCAATGAGGCCATCTATATGGTAATCATCTCATACAGCCTTTCTTCTTGTACAGCATAATTAATACTGCATCTGATATGTTTTCCCATGTGCTTGTGGCTAGGGACAGATGTTTTAACTGGGCAATGGAATGGCCAGATTTTGTTGTCAAGGCTTGATGTTCTTGGACTGGCGTGGTGTCCTTAGTTTCACCAACATTATGTTCTTTATTCCTTATTTCTCTCCCCATTGCACCATCTTTTTCCTCTCTGAAACCTGCTGGAAAGAGGACATTTAAAACAAAAGGCCAGGTTCATCCCTGATCTAATGAAGTTGATGGTAGTGGATTTTCTTCAGAGTGAATTCGGGTCAGTGGTTGTAATAATTCCCTCCTGTGCTATTTTTGTGAGTGTTGGGCCCGATGTCAGACACGCCAAATGGTTTATAAATCAGAAGACAGACCACAATAAATCTCATTATGTTTGTTGTTTTCTGATTTTGTTTAAGGTCTTACGGGAAAGCAGCCCCTATCCTCTCAATTTGTTGGAGTTAATTTCAGATTAAAAGTGTAATACACTTCTACCTCGATATAACACTGTCCTCGGGAGCCAAAAAATCTTACCGCGTTATAGGTAAACCGCGTTATATTGAACTTGCTTTGATCCGCCCGAGTGCGCAGCCCTGCCTCCCCAGAGCACTGCTTTACCGCGTTATATACGAATTCATGTTGTATCGGGTCGTGTTATATCGAGGTAGCGGTGTATTAAATGTGGCTAAAATTGCATATGTATTGGGTGACAGTGGAGGGGAGGGAGTTGCAGTTTTAACATATTGTAATGTAAACAGGGCCTTAGAGACTGAGGTGCCTGGGCTGTGTAGTGTTTTGGGATGAAATATGCGTGTGTGTGTTTGTTTTGTTTTGTTTGTTTTTTTCCTGGGTTTGTTCCTTCCAATGTAGACCATGTCCAGTTGTGCTTGGCTTGTAAGATTTGAAGAGATCTCAGCTGTAGGTGGAATGGCTGCAGGAAGTCCATTTTCCTCTGAAAAGTATTTGAGAGAACACTTTTGCAGTTGATTGGTATAGAAAGGAGATACCTGGCTTCTTGAAAGGAAAGAACAGAAAAACCTCATAGACTCATAGACTTTAAGGTCAGAAGGGACCATTATGATCATCTAGTCTGACCTCCCGCATGATGCAGACCGCAAAAGCTGACCCACCCACTCCTGGAATAATTCTCTCCCTTGACTCAGCTGTTGAAGTCCCCAAATCATGATTTAAAGACTTCAAGTCGCAGAGAATCCTCCAGCAAGCGACCCCTGCCCCATGCTGCGGAGGAAGGCGAAAAACCTCCAGGCCTCTGCCAATCTACTCTGGAGGAAAATTCCTTCCCGACCCCAAATATGGCGATCAGCTGAACCCCGAGCATGCGGGCAAGATTCTCCAGCCAGACCCTCCGGAAAAAGTTCTCTGTAGTAACTTTTAATATCCCATCATTGACCATTGTTACTAATTAGCAGCGATGGCACGTTATTGACCTATTGACTAAAATCACGTTATCCCATCAAACCATTCCCTCCATAAACTTATCAAGCTTAATCTTAAAGACTCTTGGAGTTCATAGCACTGCAGTGCAGATCTTAAACATGACCTGCAAAAGAAAAAACAACTGAGCTTGGACATGTATTTTTTCTTCATTTTGATGGATAAAGAAGGCTTGAAAGTCTTTAAAATTTGTTTTTTGTTGCTTTAAGTATATTCAGGTCTGATTCGTCTGGAAGACTCTGTGTGCTGCATTAAACAACAAAATGTTACCATGTTTGAACACAGTCGTGAAAAAGTGAGTCTACTAACGGGATGTCACTGGCAGCATCTTTGTAGTCAGTGCAGACCAGGACAAATCCTTTCTTGATTCTTCACAATCCTGTTCAATCATGATATAATTTTATAGGAAAGACAAATCCTGTGATAACCGGAGAATCAGTAAAATGATATCATGAGTCAAAAGGGAAGAGCGGAAGGAATTTTTAGTCAGACTGTTCAAAACACTTTTTGTGTTTGCTTTTTGGTAATACCTATTGAACTACAGTGACTAACGAACATTTTGGAAAAATGATGTCTTTGGCCTTGGCTACACTTGCAGATGTACAGCGCTGTGAGTTAAACCTGACTTCGTGCAGCTGAATAGGGAAAGCGCTGCACTCTGTCCACACTGACAGCTGCCCAGCGCACTGTCGTGGCCACATTTGCGGCAATTGCAGCACTATTGGGAGCGGTGCATTATGGGCAGCTATCCCACAGAGCACCTCTTCCCATTCTGGCGCCGTGGGTTGTGGGAAGGGGGCGTGGGTGCAGGGCATTCTGGGTCCTGTCCCAACGCCCCGTGAGGCATCGCTTCGCATCCCAGAAATCCCTTTGTTTCCGTCCACCTTTGGCACCATCTTTCAACGGTTTCTGTGCAGCGTGATCTGTCTGCGGGAAATGGAGCCCGAACTGCTGAGGTGTATGCTGACTTATCTCGCCAGCACGTCACATTTGGCTGTCGAACTATTCCTTAAGATCCAAAGTGACAGTGAGAGTAAGGAGTCAGACGATGCTATCGAGCCGCATAACGCGTACGACACAAAATTGCTTGTGGCATTCACGGACATGCTCAGCACCGTGGAACGCCGCTTTGGGGCTCGGGAAACAAGCACCGAGTGGTGGGATCACATCGTCATGGAAGTCTGGGATGACGAGCAGTGGCTGCAGAACTTTCGGATGAGAAAAGCCACTTTCATGGGACTGTGTGAGGAGCTTGCCCCCACCCTGCGGCGCAAGGACACGAGATTGAGAGCTGCCCTGAGAGTGGAGAAGCGGGTGGCTATTGCAGTCTGGAAGCTGGCAACTCCAGACAGCTACCGGTCGGTCGCAAACCAGTTTGGAGTGGGAAAGTCGACCATTGGAATCGTGTTGATGCAAGTTTGCAAGGCCATTAATTGCATCCTACTCAGAAGAACCGTGACTCTGGGTAACGTGCAGGAAATAGTGGATGGCTTTGCACAAATGGGGTTCCCTAACTGTGGAGGGGCGATAGATGGGACGCACATTCCTATTCTGGCACCACTCCACCTAGGATCCGAGTACGTTAATCGGAAGGGGTATTTCTCTATGGTTCTCCAGGCGCTTGTGGATCACCGTGGGTGTTTCATTGATATTAACACAGGCTGGCCCGGAAAGGTGCATGACGCACGCATCTTTCGGAACACTTGGCTGTTCAGGAAGATGCAGGCCGGGACTTTTTTCCCAGAGCGGAAGATCACGGTAGGGGAAGTTGAAATGCCCATTGTGATCCTTGGAGATCCCACTTACCCGTTAATGCCGTGGCTCATGAAACCCTAGACAGGGAGCCTTGACAGCAGCAAGGAATGATTCAACTACAGGCTGAGTCGTTGCCGAATGACTGTGGAGTGTGCCTTTGGCCGTTTAAAGGCCCGCTGGCGATCTCTGTATGGGAAGCTGGACTTGGCCGAAAACAGCATCCCCGCGATTATATCCGCGTGCTGTGCCCTCCATAATATTTGTGAAGGGATGGGTGAAAGCTTCACTCAGGCATGGACCTCTGAGGTTCAACACCTGGAGTCTGAATTTGCACAGCCAGAGAGCAGGGCTATTACAGGAGCCCAGAGCGGGGCTGCAAGGATTAGGGATGCCTTGAGGGAGCAATTTGAGGCTGAAAACCAGCAGTGATATCTGGTGCCCTGCACGGGAGTGAAGTGCAGTAGTTCCAATCTTTAGGAATCAGTGTTTGCTAAGCAGACAAGCAGACTTGCAGTGCCTGTTTATTTCCTGGGCTAAGGAGTCTTTTACTTTATGCAATAATAAAGAATGTTTTCAAAGCCAAAAAATCCATTTATTGAAAAGAAAAAAAATTTATTTATTGAAAAGAAACAAGGGGGTGGAGTGAGGAACGGTACAATCACAGATTCGCGTATGTCCTGTCTGGTGTGCTGTGCAGTGAGTGCTGCACTTCAGGATAGCTATACTGCATGGTGATGGGGGTTGAGTGCAGAGGGTAAGGGTCATGGTTTTCAGGGCTGGGTGGTGGTGATACTGGTGTTGGAGGCAGCGGGTGGCTTGAAGAACACGGAAGGTGGGGAAAGTGGGTTGGAGGTGACAGTGGGGCACAACGGAAAGAGTTTTGGGACAAGGGCTGTAGGAGGGGGTGGCGTTTGCGGTACTGCTCCTCTTTCTGCATGACTACGAGCTCCTGGATAGCGTCTGCTTGGCGCTCCAGGATGCTTATGAGCCGATCCGTGCTTTGCTGCCGGTGCGCCGTGCTTTGTCGCCGGTGCGCTGCGTTTTCCTGCGGATCCTGCTTTCTCTCTCCCTCCAGTTCTGTGCTTTCTCATTCTCTTTAATAGATTGCTGCATCACTTCTTGCAGCATGTCTTCTTTGCTTTTTCGTGGTCTCTTCCTGAGTCTTTGCAGTCTCTGAGCAGGCAATAAGAGGGACAGCTGAGGTCTCAAGGTTGATGCTGCTGTATAGGCAAAATGCAACATTTAACAGAGGCAGCATTGTTTATACCAGACAGAGTAATGATTTCCCCCGCACTTAAGGAGTAGAAAACACACTGGGTCTACACAATTGCATAATTTTCCCGTCCGAAACAGAGCACACATATCCCACGGGAGCCTCAAAATGGTGAGTAAGGGGGACTGATTGTTTCAGGGCTGCACTGTCCTCTGGGTTTCTGTGCCTTGGGGAGAGCCAACAGCTTCAGGGGGCACCTACACTGAACACTGTCCCAACATTTTCCACAGGAGTTCGTCCTGGACGATATCTCGCTGCTGAGGGTGACCTGGGAAGCAAGGGAGGGTCTTCTACTGCAATGCAGCTTCTGCCCTGGCCCCTATGCAGCTTGCCTGTGTGCAGCAATGGTCCCCCCGCCCCGCGCGGCACAGTGACGTGGGCACGTTAGCCTGGCTGGGACAAGGACCACGGTGGCTCTCCCGATAAACCTGCGCAAGTGCATTGCACACGTTCTGGATGAGACATTCGAGGAGATTACCGAGGCCGATTACCGCGATGTGATAAACCACATCAATGCACTATTCCCCATCTAGGCATGCATGCCTAACCCTCCTCTCCCAAAGAGCCCGCACCGAAAAAATTCCTTCCCAAAAAAAAAACCCGCTTACCAGGAACCTGCTCTTCTGTTTGTCCTCCACCAAGTACCGGCCGCTGCGACTGGCTACTTTCCTCCTGG
>NW_020664447.1:33796768-33814445 GCF_002925995.2 Terrapene triunguis
CCCCCCCCCCCCCCCCCCCCCCCCCGCCCACCGGCTCTGAAGTGTCCATGGTGGTGCTCGGAGTGGAGGTGGGGTTAACCCCAAGTATCGAATCCAGCTCTTTGTAGAATTGGCAGGTCGTGGGGGGAGCACCCGAGCGGCCGTTTGCGTCGCGGGCTTTGCGGTAGGCACTCCGCAGCTCCTTCACTTTAATCCTGCACTGCAGGGCGTCCCGGTCATGGCCCCTTTCCATCATGTCCTTTGATACCTTCCCGAAGGTATCGTAATTTCTACGGCTGGAGCGCAGCTGGGACTGTACAGCTTCCTCCCCCCAAACACTGATGAGGTCCAGCAACTCGCCATTGCTCCATGCTGGGGCTCGCTTGGCGCGTGGAGGCATGGTCACCTGGAAAGATTCACTGATAGCACTCCACGCCACGCTGGGCTAAGCAAACAGGAAGGGGATTTTTAAAATTCCCGGGGAATGTAAAGGGTGGGTCACATAGTTGGTTACCTGAGGCCAGGGCAGTAGAGTATGAACTGATGACCAGAGTGGCTAGAACAGGCATTGTGGGATACTGCCGAATAATTCTGGAGGCTATTCACAGTGCATTGGGCGGCCACATTGGCGCCGCAGTGCTGCAGCGGCAGCACAATACTCGCTATTCCTCTCGGGGACGTGGAGTACATGCAGCGCTGCAACCACGGAGATACAGCGCTGCAAATGCCTTGCCAGTGTGGACGGGGAGTGAGTTACAGCGCTGGGGGCGGCTTTACAGCGCTGTAACTCACAAGTGTAGCCGAGGCCTTTGTTAAAAATCCAGCACCATCACCCTTTCAGTTAAAGAGAAAGAGGTCACAATATCTATGCTATAAGAGCCTTAAAAGATCCTTCAGCAAAACCCAGAAAAACGGGGCATTCCTGAGATTTCTAAGGTAAAACACAGTTCGGAGATGAGAGGCGACCACATCATTTTAAAGCAAAAATTGTTCCTCATTTAAATCACAGTTCTTGGTGCTGAGGCATCTCAATATGCCTTACCCCTTCCCTCAGGCCACTTTTGCTAGGAACAGATCCCCTCTCACTGATAATTTAAGGTACCCTTATAACATTCTCATGCTTTATTGGTTTTTGCTTTTGTTTTTTAGCAAAAAGTTATCTATTACCTGTGCATCCTTCTCCAAGATCCTCGGGAACCTCATGGGGTGTCTGAGGTGGTGCCACTGTTTCAGGTGAGAATTAAATAGATTGTGGAGAAATCCAGATTTGTAGTTTGTTGGTATTACTAGGGTTCTCAGCACTTTTCATTCCAGAATCCCTCACTCAGCCCATTGCAGCTGCTCTCTCTGAGATGTGCCTCGGAGTCCGCCAGCTTGATTCCTACAGCACTTTATAGCAGGTGCCACAGGAGCGGTAGAAATTAGTGTTGGGAAAACACTTTTGGCTCTCATGTAATCCGTTCTGGATTCAGAGTAGGAATAGGAAGATGTGCAAATCTTAACCCAAGAAAAAGCTAGGTCAGCCTAGGAACCAAGACTGCTGAGTTTCATAAAGCTCTGCTTATCTGGCTTGTGTGTGTAGTCTCATCCTCAGGCTATACAGTGCTGCCACCAAAGGGACCCCTTGGTGTCTGAGTAGAGTCTCAGCTACCCAAGTCAAAGGTTCTGATAAGGGGGTACTCTGAAGTAAGTGGATGGTCTCTCCCTTTTTTACCCAATGACAATCAAAGGTATTGAAACAGAAGTGGTGAGCTGAGACCTCTGCTTAACATTACCTTGTCTTTCCTCTCTTCACCGCCCATTTATTTGTATGATCCACTTGTTGTGACTTGTCGTAACCTAGGTTATGAGCTCTTTGGGGTTGGGAATTTCTTTTTACTGTGTGTCTGTACAATGCCTAACACAATGGGTTTTCCTTTCATGTTCCTAGGCGCTACTGAAGTACAAATATAGTAATAACAAATTTTTGTATACTTTGTATAATGTAATGACTCTACAGCCTTCTCTACCTGTGAAAATTACCTACTGCTGAGCGTCAGATTTTAGCCATGGTTTCTGAATCACTACTGAACACAATTTGTCAATGGCTACACACTTACAGCTAAATTGCATTCAGCATTGATTCAGCTGCACATGTTGCTGATGGTAGGCAAAGATCTCAAAGATACTTACCAATGTTAATGGATTAAGCTTCTTCAGCAGATCCAACGCCAGAAAAAGGATTTGCTGGAACCCCTGTCACTTGCAATGAGTGAATTCCATACAGCTCCACCAAGAACCCTGGCATTGGACTGTGATCTCAGCTGCCTCTATTCATTGCCAATGACAAAAGGATAGGCTTTTGGGTGTGGTTTCTCTCACCCACCCAACTCTGAACAATGCTACTTTCAAGAGTATACCCTGATACTTGTATTTGATTCTCCTTTAACCACTCACTGCCAAGGAGCTAGGAAAGAGGCTGCTTTAGTCTGAAATTCAGTACCCCTCAGTAATTCTCACCTAAGACAATCTAACATGCTCACTTGAGGGTGCATTCACAGATACTTTAACAGGTTTCAGAGTAGCAGCCCTGTTAGTCTGTTTCCTCAAAAAGAACAGGAGTACTTGTGACACCTTAGAGACTAAATACATTTGTTAGTCTCTAAGGTGCCACAAGTACTCCTGTTCTTTTAACAGGAGCAGTAACCTCTTGTTGCCTCTGCTATACAGAGTCTTTATTTCTCTATGCTATGCCAACTTTAGAGAAGGCAATTTTAGTGAATACAAAAACAACAAGAAGTCTGGTGGCACCTTAAAGACTAACAGATTTATTTGGGCATAAGCTTTTGTGGGTAAAAACCTCACTTCTTCAGATGTATAGAGTGAAAGTTACAGATTCAGGCATTATATACTGACACATGGAGAGCAGGGAGTTACTTCGCAAGTGGAGAACCAGTGTTGACAGGGCCAATTCAATCAGGGTGGATGTAGTCCACTCCCAATAATAGATGAGGAGGTGTCAATTCCAGGAGAGGAAAAGCTGCTTCTGTAATGAGCCAGCCACTCCCAGTCCCTATTCAAGCCCAGATTAATGGTGTTAAATTTGCAAATGAATTTTAGTTCTGCTGTTTCTCTTTGAAGTCTGTTTCTAAAGTTTTTTTGTTCAATGATAGTGACTTTTAAATCTGTAATAGAATGACCAGGGAGATTGAAAACAATTGTGAATACAATTTACTATCTGACAGAACACGTCTGCACTGACCTGACCTATTGTTCTCTCAAGCTGCCATTGGCAGCATTTACAAAGATAGCTTTTATGTGGACTTCATACTGCAGTGCTGTTTTGGGAGCTCAAAAGTCATAAAACCCTGGGGACTAGATGACTCAGGAGGTTAGGAATGGGATACAGAACCTTTCACCTCTCTGTTGGCTTTAATCTGACCCAGATCAGTAGTGACAGAAAATCATTATCCTTTGACAGCCATTTAGTGATTATGTGGAATGAATTGGTTGGTTTCAGTCCACTTCCTCTCCTCTTGTGGACAGTAGAAGAGGCTAAGGACTGTGTAGTCTGAACTCCCCTTTCTTAAAGGTAGATCCTCTGAGGCAGGATCCAGGTACATTGGGTCAATGTGAGGAAAGCTGTTTCTCATGGTAAATAGAGGAGGAAAAATATATGTAAGGTAGTGTGGGGGTAATGATTAGGTTATGGGTCTGAGAATCGGGACACCCGGGTTTTATTCCGTAGTCAGAGACTGATTTGCTTTGTGAAAAATCCTCTCACCCTCTGTGTGCTTCAGTCTTACCTATCTGCAGAATGTAGAATAACACTTAACCATCTTTATAAAGTACTTTGAGGTCCTTGGATGACAGGTGCTTTATAAATGCCAGTAAGTAATAGTATTCTGTTTCCCCATCATAAGTGATATTTGGACCACATGGATGTTTTGCATCTATGGTATTGATGGCTTATTATAAGGGGGTCAAGGCTGGGAAGCACAGACGAACAAAATGTCAAAAAGTAACAGTAACATAATACTCTTGGTGGAATGCATTTTGGCATTACATGCTATATACACCAGCATCATAGTGTTCAGTATGATATATGTTCAAGGCCAATAAAAAGAAGCTGTAGAGACCTCACCACATCCCCCTGTTTACTGAGTTATAATTAAAGCCCAAGGACCACTGAGGCTTAGCAAAGGTTCATTAGTAACTTGCCAGGAACCTAAAAGCCACACTTGATTAGTATAAGAGGGAGCCAATTGCAGTAGTGCCCTTCTTTATTATGGAGGTATGTCTATCTCCTGTCAGCCAGGTCTTTCTGGTTTCTCTGTAAATACTCCAAGTACTGATAGTGGACGATTGCTCCCTGTCTCATGTCACATCATTTGTTCCCCACCCTCTCACGATATATATCTGTTTCACTTGTAACACGTGTATGTATTAGAATGTGCAGTCACATTTTTTTCTTTTCTCTGCATCTGGCACTGATTTACTGGGCCAAATTAAGCCATTGAATTTAGCAATCACCCCTCCTTATACCAATGTTCAGTTTGGCCCATTGTGTAAACTTGGACAAGTCCTCTGAATAAAATCAGTTTATTCGTCAATAAAAAAGATACATGTTTACTTTGAAAAAGTATTGTGAGGCTTAATTAGTTTACAAAGTACTTTGAGGACTTCTGAAAAAATGTTGCTATTATATTATTACTGAAAAGTCAAGGAATTTTAAAATGGAACAGTGTTACTGACATATTGTTGGTGAGATTGGGAAGTTCAAAGTTGTGGTTCCTGTGATAATTGTAACTCTGTCCTGTTGCACGTGTATATTGAGGCATTAAATTAAAGCTCAGATTTAGTAATACAGAATGCTACATGTACAAAGGATACAAGTTACAGTTTCTGTGTGACCCATCAACTTGAATATTCTAACCTCTGAGTGTTTAAAATCTCAACCATAACATTGCATTAACTTAAAGAACAAAGTGAATGTCCTGTTCCTTAAAGGTACTGAATTGACAGCCTTGAGGACTGAAGTCCTCTAACCACAGGACAGATACAACACAGGCTATGCTCATACAATCATTCCCCTCCAATCTGCTTTAGCCCTTCCTTGGAGCCTGATGGATCACCTCGAGTTGTATGCATAGGAGAGGAGTTCACTCTCTAGAGTCATCATCTCGCTTCAGGACAATAATCTACTGCAGATGCCTTGCTTTTGAGTTCCCTCTGTATACATGCCAATGGTAGCTTGCTTTGTGTAAGCCTTCTTCCCACTCCTTCCTCCATCTGACGAATGTTACTGTGGATGAAAATTAAAACTCTTAACTGTTCAGCAACCAGCCCAGAGCCTGACTGTTTTTTCTTGACCTCTAGAGCTCCAAGCCACGTCTAGACTGTCTGGTTGAAGTGTACCGAAGTTGCCAAGAAATCCTGGAGCAGAGGAAGACTTAAAACTTCACCAGAACTTTAAACTAAAAAGCTCATCAAGGTAGAAAACTCACAGCAAACTAGGATAGATTGTATATATAGTAAATGAACCCCAAACCAAAACAGTCTTGCAGTTGTCCTTCACTAGATGATGCATGTAGACTGTGATCCAGCAGCAAGTGAAGTTGTTACTAGTGCCCTTGCTGGTGACCCACTGTTATGGAAAAAATTTCAGCCCATGCACAAAATCTATCCCTGCCAAGATGATGATGTAAAAGTTAATGATAAATTTACTTGGCTGCCCAAAATATTAACGCAATTCAGATTAGTAGAATTTTTCCAAGACTGGAGCCTCAGAGATGGGATTTCCTTCCCTGCTGCCCACCCTGCCAACAGAGGGAAGGGACTGGGTATGGGAAGATCATGCATCAAATTTATACTCCTTTAATAAATCCTGAAACAAATTCTGATAAGCATACAATACAATCTTGGCCAGATTGCCAATAAACCCACAAAGAACAAACAAACCAAATGCCCTATACAGTGAATATTTGTGTTACATTTTTGTTGTGAAATTCTTTAAACCTTTTGTTTGAAAAAGGAGGTATGGTCCCTAAATGGGCCAAAGCCAAGCAGATGTGCGAAGAGGACAGCTCTGGTTCTCTGGTCTGAGGAGAGCGAAGAGAAAGGAAACTTGCCCAGGACAATGCCAAACTTGTGTGAGCATTTAATTCTTTGTTTTCTGGACAGTTTACTGGTTACTTCATTTGGATGGCAAAGGCCACCTATAAATGTCTGGGACTCCTTGCGTGTGTGGGGAATCTTGCCACTGATGATGTTGTGTAATGCGAATGTGTGTAAATAAAGTTTTTATTGGCTTGTGCCCTTGGGAGTATTTCATGGTGTGAATTTGTATTGTACCTCATTGATATCCTGAAGATTATTGTAACTTTTAACTAATATCACCTAGAGGTGTGGGGCTTTCATAATAATAATATAACGTGGGCAGCTCAAACTTTGCCCATCTAAAGGACATGTCAGCAGCTCATCAGAAGCTTGTGGCTCACACATAATTTGCATAAAAATGGAGCTAGTTGTGTCAGTATGCAGTGCTCCAGCTGCTAAGATAGCAGTGGCTTTGAAAATGTTAAATTTACACTTCAGAAAGAAATGCCTTCTTATTACATGTGACTAATTGTTAGCACATAAGGCAAGAGCTCTGGGTTCTGCCACTGACTTCTGGGTGGCCTTGGTCAAGCCATTTAACCTTTCTGTGCTTCAGTTTCTCACCCATACTTTAATTCATGTCTTAATTACTGAAGTCACACCTGGAGCTGTACAGACTTTAAGAGCTAAATCCTGCCCTGGCATAAGCTGGTTGGACTCCGCTGAACTCAATGAAGTTGCATCCTTTAAGAGTGGGTGCTGTAAGCCCAGGCATAATTGAGGTTTGGCTTTTTAAGAGTGGGAAGCCATGGGAAGTGTAGTTCCTAGGAGGGACTGTTTGGGGTCCTGTGACTAGGGACTCACGTGACTAGCAGGACTATGTAAGAAGCAGTCTGTGGTTCAGTGACAGAGGGGAATGAAGGTATTTGAGGTTGGGTGGTTTCTCCTTTGTAGTAGGCCTCAGGAGACAGCCAGGTCACCGGGTAGAACAGAGCTGGAAAAAGACTTGAGAGAGATCTAGAGACAGGATAGAGAAAGACCATGAGGAGGGGCATTGCCAGAAGGAAGTAACCTGGGCAGGATAATGCAGAGGGATGTTGAAGAGAGTTGATGCTCAATTAGGGGGTCCAGGCTGGGACTTTCATTGAAAGTGGGAGGAAGTCCCCCATCTATGATTTTGTGCCAGCAGGGCAAATAGACTGTTGAGCCCAGGAAGGTGGTAGAAGAGGACCTATAGCCCAGTGAGGGTGAAGATACTATGTGGCTCTGTGAGGGTGCCCGCTGAGTGAACAGGAAGAACTACCTAGTGTGAAGAGTGCTGGAAAGTTGTTTTTTAATGCCAGAAGGGGTGGAGTTCTTTAGCTGGAGGCCTAAGTCACCTCAGTGACCCCAAGCACTGAGAGCTGGAGGCCCACCAGAGAGAAACAGTGGGTCGGAATGGGAAAGTTGAAGCAAGTGCATGCCCAGAAGCCAAGGGAAGTAAGGCCATCTTTTTAACATACCTACTTGCATCCAGGCTGGTTTTGGCTCCTAAAAGTCACAATTTGACATCAAACTGCTACTGAAATGCTGATTATGATATAATGAAACAAACACAGCTTGAGTCACTGACAACTGCATTTTATTAAGAACAAAAAAAATCTCACAGTATCTCACGGTTATCCTTTTACATACAGCACAGCAGTTAGGCTTCTGTTATTCAGTATCTCATTCTACACTTTAGAAAATGTCCAGTCATTGCCAAGAGTGTTGATGAAAATAAAAAATTTAATTCTCTACCAAGGAATCAAAAAAATAGTTAAGCTATCTACACAGTTTTCTGAAGTCAGGTAAGCTATAAATAAGAGGTATATGGTGGCATTCACCAAGTTGGGGGTGTTCCCTGAAATGCTCAAGTATTGGTGAATGCTCACAAGAGCTAATGCCTAAAGGATCAACATGGCATGCTGTCAAGTTTAAAGTGCAGTTATGGTCAGAAAAATGACAGTAAAAATGTCCCCCTTCTTACTCAACTTCTCTGCTTCCTGTGTGTGAGTCAAATCATTAATATAACAAGTGTTACTCCTGTAGGGCTTTGTGCATCATTAACACAAGTAACAGCTCAATTCAGACTGAAGAATCTTTGTTGCTGGTGATAATGTAAGAGGCAGAAGGCCAGCTGGATTCTCATATCCCAGGGGAGGATTGCAGTGCAGGAAATTGAAAAAACAACAACCCTATTTGACTCAAATTGGCACATTTGTACTGGGATTAGAGAGAGAGAATAAATACCGGAGACCACAATGTCAAGATATGTAGTCACTTTTTTGACTATATCTGCAACTTTTAAAAGACTAAAAATCAAAACTTTGTCAAAATTATTCTTTGACTCAGAAAACCCACAGCTCATCTCAACAGTGTGATGGGGAAGTCCCTGAACATGTGAGAAGTGGGTAAATTACAGTATGTGCAAATCAGGTCTCCAGGATTTATCAGCTCCAGCCTGCTGTTTCTGGCACATTAACTTTCACCAGCACACCAGCCTTTCTATATTTTAGAGCCCTAAAAGGATTCTGTCAAGGAATTGCTTAGAATCATACAAGATAATTTTCCCAGTTCCATGCTCTTCACTATTTGTGCCTAACTAGTCATTGGAAGCTTGAAATTGAAACCTGTTTCCTTTCTGTAATGTCCCCCTTGTATACACTGGCTTGTTGTTGTAAGGTTGCTTGTAGTGTGCTGGGTTGTATACACTGGTTTGCCGGGTTGCTGATGGGCACAAGGTTAAGCACATTGACAATAACAAAAAAGTTTGCTCATTGTGAATGCTGGGCTGGAAGAACAGGTTTGTTATTGTAGAACTGCCATGGGGGCTGGTTTCTTTTGGTGGGGTGCCCATGTCAGCTAGGCAGTGCACATAGTTTGTGATAGGGTTGTTTGTGGCTGCTGGGGAGATGACAATTTTATTTTTTTTAAGTTTTTTAGAAAGCTAGAAGATTGATGAGCACAGTATAAAACCTAGCTAGGTAGATTTGTGTCTTTGAAGAATAATTTTTAAAAAATCTATGTGAAACCTCTACAAAAAAATTCACATTTTGACCCTTCGGACTTTGACAGAGTCCCTTTGGGACTGGTGAAACAGCACTATTTAGGAAGGCCTGAAGGACAGTATTTGGGAATATAATTGCTAGCCACTTCCCCTTACCCTAATGGTATGGTGGAAGCTGGGGTTTGGAAGTAACTGCACCTATGAAATTAGTGTGGTCTAGCTCTTTCTAAAAACTACACCAGTTGCTGGACGACATTATAAATACAAAACTCATTTGCCTTGCCATCCCAATTCATAGAGATCACGCGCAGTAATGTTATACAGTAGTGAACACATCCTGAAATACATACAATATAGTGGTGAACACCAAGATTCTTTGAAAGCATATGTCTGGCAGGGGACTTTGCCAGATAAATACAGCCCTGTGGTGGAGACCTAGCTTTTTGTCGATTATATAGACCAGCATGGCATTCCATGGTACCTCAGTCCTGCAGGAGTAAGGACATCGTCAGACATCTGTTCCAGCCCTATTCACTGTTTACTAAGTTCTCAAAATGCCGAGATGGTGCCACATTTCTGCCCTAATTTTACTAGAACAAAATTGCCTTGTCCTTTGTTTTAAAGTAGTATTAAACTCTCCCTTTTCTCTATAATATGCTCTTTTCAAAGATAGACTATGACATTTATTTGCTTGTCAGCTTAGCTTCTCTTCCATCTAGTCAACTTTATTTTTTCCCTTTCCATGTCTTTCTTAGACCACAGGTCAATACAGGCTCTTGGCTGCATCAGCTTTTGAATCTGAGCACCGATCACATTGAGGTGTCAGCACAGCTGTGGGGTTAAGTTCACTTGTAGTCTTGGTTTGCATGCATATTCAGCAGCACAGTACAAAATATTGTAGGTCATACAGAAAGACTGGCCATTTTACCTGTTGTTTTGGGGTTGGCAATAGTGAATTTGAACACCATCGGAAAGTCTTTGGAACATGGAGGACATTCACCAGAGCACAGGGTTAATATTGTACCTAAACTACATGATAGGGTCACCATAAAGCTCCATTATATTTCTCTTTACACTCTGGTAATTGCCCTGTTTTGGTGCATGTATTTTCTGATCCAGGAATATAAAACTTGGCATACTGGCCGTATTCAGTATGAAGTATCCTTGCACAAGGCTCATACCACAGTTCTCATCACTGTGTATTATGCTTGAAACACACAAAAGTCAAAGTCCCTTGCCCAAGTTGCTTACAGTCTAATTCAGGTGAAGGACAAGTAAGTTAATGATTCAAAAGTGAAGTGGACAGACGGCATTTGTCAGGAGACGAATGGTGAAAAGCTACTGAAAAGGGATGTGTTAAGGATACAAGAGAGCTCACGAGGAGTGCAAGAAGTAGGAGACCGTTTCCAGGCATAGGGAATGGTGACCTGAGACAAGGTGCAAAGCCCAGAATGGGAAGGGACATGCTTGTAAGAGCAGCTTGAACATGATATGGAAGTAGGGTTGCCAACCCTCCAGGATTGTCCTGGAGTCTCCAGGAATTTAAAGATTAATCTTTAATTAAAGATTACATCGTGTGATGAAAACTCCAGGAATATGTCCAACCAACCCTACGATGGAAGGAGTGCAAAAGCAAGTGAAGAGATTCAGAGGGAGTGACGTGATTGGAGCAGCAAGAAGATGACCTTAGCCACAATGTTTAGGATAGCATGTAGCAGAGAGAAAAAATGTGGACAGACCCCAAAATCTAGTCTTTAGAAAAGAAAGGATATTACCTCTAAACATACTTCATACCACACTAAGGAGAGAGAACTGGAGTCTGCATTAAAACAGGATACATAAACAGCAAAATCACAGCAGTCCTCAACTCAAAATTGGGTGGCTTGCAAAAAAACAACAACACTGAAGCCCAAAGGCACTGAGAACAAGCACTCAGAGCAGTGTAGGCCCCTTGGTAGTACGGGGCATGGAAGGAAAGAAACACTGGCTTTGAGCCTCCCAGAGCTTTTTAGTTGGCGTTGTGCTCATAGGCGAGATGATGCTCAGAGAAGGAGGTGCAGGAGACAGGAGGGGAGTCAGTGCACAGTAGTTAATATAGCTGGCAATTAGAAGAGTCACCTCAACAATCTGTGGGAGAAAGAAAATGATTAACGGTAGATCAGTTAGAGGGAAAATGCACTTTGGTTTCCAGTACCTATGTGCAGAGAAATTGCTGAGCATGGCAATGTCTGAAAGCTGAGTTGCTCTATTTAGGGCTGAGCGAATACATTTAGGGCTGGGTTGAATGGATCAATCAGTTTGAGGCCCATGCCCATAAGGGGCTTCCCAGGTTGAAAGCACAGGAGGGTTAGTGCAGAAAGGAAAGGAACGATTCCTCAGGAAATACACCAAAGGCCTAGCTGGTTTTAATACACAGTTTTTCTGCTGCCAGGTGGAAGGAACCTATTTTGCTGTTTGTCTTATACCCACCTTCGGAGCTGCCATTGTGAAAAGTAGTTTTTCAGTGCTGTTTTTCCCAGAACTCCTATCCTTCCCCTGACTGACTACAATCATGAAGTCATCCCGACAGCCTCCAAAGGTCAGCACAGATGGGTATGCATAAGATAGCTTTAAGTGCTGCAGACAATGGAGAGAAAGTTCAATCGGCAACTAGATTCTTTTAAAAGGAAAAAAGTCTCCCCAAAGAGTGCTCTTGTTATTTGCCTAGGCAACATCAGATTCCCAAAAATGAAAACAGCTGTAAGCAGCTCTGCTGCGCTGAATAGAATGTAGACATACTGTTAATAGTCCAAATTTACGCCCCTGTTTGGGGTTTAGCTTTATTGGTAATTCAGATAAAGAAACATCTCAGCCTAAGCTTGATCCCCGTGTTAGGCTGTTCCTAAGATTTCCCTGCAAGCCCAGTGCCTAGCTGCCTCAGAGAGACAGTCCAACCATTCTAATAGCCTGGTTGGAATTAACAAATTGCATCTGCCACTCTGACTCAGCAGTAATGACCCTGTATCTTTATGCAGGGTTCAAATACAGAAAACCTTTTCCATCTCTAACTTCTGTGTGTCAAATCCTGGTCCCATTTGAAGTCAATAGAAGTTTACCATTGATTTTAGTGTGGCCAGAGTCTAGATTGTGGGAATGTGCTTCTGCAGGCATGAAGTTATTTTTCTCAATCAACATGCTTCACCATACCATAGTGTTGTAATCCAGTATGCTAATGCCATCTTCATTCACAGCTATCCAAACTGGACAATCTTCCAAGGGAGACGGCAGGACAGGCTAGGGAAATAAGAAATAACTTACATAGACATTTCTACAGCTTCACAAAAATAAGATATTTCCACCATATTTCTTGGGTATTGAGGACAAGCTGACGGGGAACTGAGATTCCTGTACTTTAGCTAGCCCGACTGAATTTATTTCACTTGCAATAGCTACTTCATCATTGCATATCTTGTAGAACTGATCCCAGTGATTGATATAATCCTGTTTATGAGAATAGTTCACCTCCATGGTTTTAATATCTGTTTTCTTTTAAAAATTAAACTAAGTCAGCATACTGAAAACTGAATGTAATGCTGGTCCAAGGTGCCAGTTTGACAGTCATATTCTATTCAGGTTCTTATGTTGTTTCCATCACCATGGGGTCTGAGGCTGACATCCTTTGTTCTTCCACAGAACAGGAACACTGCAGGTGTCCCTACATTGTCCTTCTGCCAGCGTGCTTCAGTCCTGTCCTCAAGTAACAGGGTACTGCAGCTCAGTGTCCTAGGCTGACATTGCCAAGAGGCCAATTAGTGCCAGTTGTGGGGGTACCCTAAGAACTAGACTCAGATTACCAATGCATTTTACATAGGCCATCAGAAAGCAATGGTCACTGTCAAACAAGGCTATATCTGAGCCAGTGATTTAGATGAGAAAAACTCTCTAGCCCAGGGGTCTCAAACTCAAATGACCACAAGGGCCACATGAGGACTAGTGCATTGGCCCGAGGGCCGTATCACTGACACACACCCCCTCGCTGCCCCCGGCCCTGCCCCCACTCCACCACTTCCATGAGGCCCCGCCCCGCCTCTTCTCCACCTCCTCCCCTGAGCACGCGGCTCCCTGCTCCTCTCCCCTCCCTCCTGGAAAGTGCTAAGCACCACCAACAGTAATGCACCTCACTCAAAGGACAAAACACGCACTTAGATTTACTTCTGTTAAAGCCCCCCCACTGCACTGGGTGCACCACCACTCCACCCCTGCTCTGCCTCTTCCAGGGGTGGCAGGTTTGTAGAAATTTTGGTGGTGCCCAGAACCTGCCCCCCCCAAACTCTGCCCCCACCTGCCTAAGGCTCTGGGAGGGAGGTTGGATGGGGGAGAGGATGGGGGTGCAGGCTCTGGGATGGAGTTTGGGTGCTGGGTGCAGGCTCCGGGCTGGGGCAGGGGGTGGGGGTGCAGACTTTGGGATGGAGTTTGGGGATAGGAGGGGGTGCAGGGGTGAGGGCTGGGGATGAGGGGTTTGGGGCATTGGAGAGGCTCAGAACTAAAGCAGAAGGGAAGGGGAAGGGCAGCCTGCCCTGGCCATAGTGAAGGGGGGCACTAGGACCCTGGGGCAGCAGGTGATGCCGGAAGCCGGCAGAGCGGAGTCAGCATGAGCTGCAGGCAGACCGCGTGTTTGAGACCCCTGCTCTAGCCTATTACCAGTCCCGTGAGCCATCCAGTGCCTCCACAGTCATTTCCCGTATACAGTATTTATAACATGCCAGAAATACTGGGGGAGGTGGCAAATCTATCTCCATCAGAGAATTCCAGCTAAAGGGACAATGGTGTTAGCAATTTATTTTGTGTGAGACCCCCTCCAAGATGTGTTACTGAGCCTTGACATGGACTAAGGCTATCCAGGGACTAGAGTTTCCTGAGAAGGAAACTCCATGCTCTAAATTAAGCAACTCTGAGAACTGCTAATGATTTGACATGAATCATGCTCATGTGTGAAGGTTTTTATCTCATCAGAATGAAGTCTGTTTTATCAAAGACAATTCAGATTGTTTGGTAAACACAGGAGACACTGTGTTGTGCATTATTGTTATGGCTAATACCATTGCTTCTCATGGGACTCTGTGCCATGTTATTGTTATGGCTAATTCATAGTTCTGGCAGTGTAACTCTCAGAAAGGTGTCAAATAGATTGTTCTTTACACTCTGGATGGAATTATTGTATCTTCTGCTTTTCAATCCCACTGACTCCAAATGCTTGTGACCTTTCCTGCTTTTACTGGATTTGTAAAAAGCGACAAAGAGTCCTGTGGCACCTTATAGACTAACAGACATATTGGAGCATAAGCTTTCGTGGGTGAATACCCACTTCGTCAGACGCATGTAGTGGAGATTAAGGATAATTTAGGCATGGCACAATATCTAAATGAATATTTTGCATCGGTCTTTAATAAGGCTAATGAAGGGCTTAGGAATAGAGGGAGCAGGACAGAGGGGAATAAAGGAGGGGGGATTGACATTACAGTATTAGAGGTGGAAGCCAAACTTGACCAGCTAAACGGGACTAAATCGGGCGGACCGGATGATCTTCATCCTAGAATATTGAAGGAACTGGCGCAGGAAATTGCGAGCCCCTTAGCGGTAATTTTTAATGAATCTGTAAACTCGGGGGTGGTACCGTTGGACTGGAAAATAGCTAATGTGGTCCCTATTTTCAAGAAGGGGAAAAAAAGTGACCCGGGTAACTACAGGCCTGTTAGTTTAACATCTGTAGTATGCAAGGTCTTGGAAAAAATTTTGAAGGAGAAAGTAGTTAAGGACCTTGAGGTGAATGGCAATTGGGACAGATTACAACATGGGTTTACGAAAGGCAGATCGTGCCAAACCAACCAGATCTCCTTCTTTGAGAAAGTAACAGACCTTCTAGATAAAGGAAATGCGGTGGATCTAATATACCTCGATTTTAGTAAAGCTTTTGATACGGTACCGCATGAGGAATTATTGGTTAAATTGGAAAAGATGGGGATCGATATGAAAATCCAGAGGTGGATAAAGAACTGGTTAAAGGGGAGACTGCAGCCGGTAGTACTGAAAGGTGAACTGTCAGGTTGGAGGGAGGTCACCAGTGGGGTTCCTCAAGGTTCGGTTTTGGGTCCGATTTTATTTAATCTATTTATTACTGACCTCGGAACCGAATGTAGGAGTGGGCTTATAAAGTTTGCGGATGACACAAAGTTGGGAGGCATTGCCAATTCGGAGAAGGATCGGGATATTCTGCAGGGAGACTTGGATGACCTTGTAAATTGGAGTAATAATAATAGGATGAGATTTAATAGTGAGAAGTGTAAGGTGATGCATTTAGGGATGACTAACAAGAATTTTAGTTATAAGCTGGGGACGCATCGGTTGGAAGTGACGGAGGAGGAGAAGGACCTCGGAGTCCTGGTTGATCGCAGGATGACTATGAGCCGGCAATGTGACGTGGCTGTGAAAAAAGCTAATGCGATCTTGGGATGCATTAGGCGAGGTATTTCTAGTAGGGACAAGGAGGTGCTGCTTCCGTTATACAAGGCGCTGGTGAGACCTCATTTGGAGTACTGCGTGCAGTTCTGGTCTCCCATGTTTAAAAAGGATGAACTCAAACTGGAACGGGTACAGAGAAGGGCCACTAGGATGATCCGAGGAATGGAAAACCTTTCCTATGAAAGGGGACTCGAGGAGCTCGGTTTGTTTAGACTAACCAAAAGAAGGCTGAGGGGGGATATGATTGCTCTCTTTAAATATATCAAAGGGATAAATACCAGGGAGGGAGAGGAATTATTTCAGCTCAGTACTAATGTGGACACGAGAACGAATGGATATAAACTGGCCGTGGGGAAGTTTAGGCTTGAAATTAGACGAAGGTTTCTAACCGTCAGAGGGGTGAAATTTTGGAACAGCCTTCCGAGGGAAACGGTGGGGGCGAAAGACCTCTCTGGCTTCAAGATTAGGCTAGATAAGTTTATGGAGGGAATGGTTTGATGGGGTAAAGTGATTTTAGTCAATTAGGCAATAACGTGCCATCGCTGGTAAAATGTGGGTCTGGCTGGAGAATCTTGCCTGTATGCTCGGGGTTCTACTGATCGCCATATTTGGGGTCGGGAAGGAATTTTCCTCCAGGGTAGATTGGCAGAGGCCCTGGAGGTTTTTTGCCTTCCTCCGCAGCATAGGGCAGGGGTCGCAAGCTGGAGGATTCTCTGCGACTTGAAGTCTTTAAATCACGATCTGGAGACTTCAACAGCTGAGATAAGGGAAATTGGGTGGGTCAGCTTTTGTGGCCTGCATCATGCGGGAGGTCAGACTAGATGACCATAATGGTCCCTTCTGACCTTAAAGTCTATGAGTCTATGAAATTTCCAGAGGCATGGGTATTCACCCAGGAAAGCTTATGCTCCAATACGTCTGTTAGTTTATAAGGTGCCACAGGACTCTTTGTCGCTTTTTCCAGTTCAACTGCACAGAAGGGCAGTACTTTTACTTTAAGATTTTATTTCAGAAAGTCAAGTACTTTGATCACAAAGCAAGAGACAAAAGGATCACAACTACTGTCTGCAATTAAGGCCATGTCTACACTCTGGAGACTATACTGGCATGGTAGGTCAGCATGGGGTTTTTCTGTCGGTGTAGGAACATCACCTCCCTTATTTTTCCTCCCTTGGTATTCTGCTGTTAATTGATTTGTCTCTTTAGACTGACCTCGCACTTGGTAAGGCAACTCACATCTTTTCATGTATTTATACCTGTTCCTGTATTTTCCACTCCATGCATCTGATGAAATGGGTTCTAGCCCACGAAAGCTTATGCCCAAATAAATTTGTTAGTCTCTAAGGTGCCACAAGGACTCCTCGTTGTTTTTTCCCTTAACAAAATTAGCTGTATTGACAGAAGCCCTCTTCCACTGACCTAGCTGTGTATACACAGGGTTTTATGTTGGCATGGCTGTGTCAGTCAGGGCTGTGGTTTTTTGCACACTCCTGACATAGCTATGCCAATATAACTTTCCTGTGTAGACCTGGCCTTAGGGTATGTCTACCCTGCAGGCAGGCAGGTCTGATTGCTGCACATGTAGACATAGCCAAGCTAGCTCACTGAAAATAGCAGTGAAGCTGTGGGAGCACTAGCTAACCATTCTAGTATAAGCCTGCCTTGGACCCTGGGTACCAATCTGGGTGCCTAGCCCATGCTGCCAGCTGTGCTGCTGCAGCTTCACTGCTATTTTTAGCCAGCTAGCTTGATCAGAGCTAGCTCAGGTATGTCTACACATGTAGCAGTCACACCTCACAACTGCAGTGTAAACATACCCTAGTATGGGAGGGTGGAGTAGACTAGGTCTCTAAGTTTAGGATGGTTGAAAGGGTAGAACAAACTACTGGAAGCCAGGACTCCTGGCTGTGCCACTGATGTTCTTCTTGGAAAGTGAACTTAGCCAATCTGTGCTTCAAATTTCTCTCTTTATACAATAGGGATAGTAATACTGTTTAGGGTTACCATTCGTCCGGATTCCCCCGGACATGTCCGGCTTTTCTCAGTTAAAAATAGCGTCCGGGGGGAATTTGTAAATGTCCGGACTTCCCCCCC
>NW_020664447.1:33814845-33900209 GCF_002925995.2 Terrapene triunguis
ACAAACTAAGTGTTTGGTAGACAAGTTCTGACTCCTAAGAGCTTCAGTGTGTAATTTGTGGCACTCTAGCAACCCCTAGTGTCTCTAAAACATATTTGTCTTCTCTATTCCATCTAAACAGATGGGAAACTAAATACAGCTTGGTCAGCCAGATGGAATGGTATGGAAAGTGCCGACCTCTAAATAACTTCCAAAGGTGTGGGTGTGGGGGGGGGGGGGGGGGGGTTTCCCCCATGAGGTATGAGCTCTTTTAGCAAAGATTGTAATAGTAGCTAAGCTGAACAAGTTTAACTTGGGGGTAAAGAAACAAAGTACTCCAGCAAGAAGCCGCCTGTGATTACCTTCGCAGCAAATACCTTGGCTCCAAAGAGAGGCCATTTCCGGGCCACTGTCAAATAAATTCTAACGCATTCTAATGGAGAGCATCCCTGCAGCACCATCCACTTTGTAGCCAGCCTGTCAGCCAACTGCCTGTGGGAATCCAAGTTACATTATAACATTTGCTCATGTCTTCAAATAACTTATTGTAAAAATAACATTACATTTATACAGTGTTTTTCATCCTGAAGGGCTGGAAGTGTCTTTTAAACTACTCTAGGCAGAGCCGGTAGCACCGCCTATTATTTAGGTTGCCCAAGACATCCTATGATAAGATCTTATTCAGTTGTTTATAAGTTTGTCAGACTTTAAACCATTTGGGCTGAAGTTTTCCATACTGGGCATCTGCCTCAAGCTGAATCTTTTAGGAAAATTTTAGCCAAACGGTTCAGTCATCTAGGAGGAGGCGGCTAAGGGAAAATACATTATCTCATCCAGGTTAAAAAAAATCTGGTGACCTTTTCTTTTGAAAGCTCCAGCGACCCCATGCTTTGGAGCAGGGATTTGAAATTTGGCAGGGGAGTGGCCTCTGTGTTAAGGCTCTGCCTTTTCACATCTCCATGAAAATCTACCTAGATTTGGTCAAGTCATAAATACATGCTCCAAGACTTCTTCAGTTTTAGTCTCTAAACGCTCCAAAGATTCCATCCTCAGTGAGCATGCTCGAGTATCTCACAACTCCAAAGTGTAACTAGGCTGCACATGCGCCATCCTCACAGAACAAGTGAGTGTGCTCCATACCTTCACAGCTCCTGTGACCAAAGTGTGCATGTGCCATCCTCACCGAGCCACTGAGCATGCTCTAGGCCAGGACCAGACTTTTCCTGTAATTGCTGCTTCAGGGTGCTCTGAGCCAGGATGGAGCTGAGCACTGGAAATGAGAGCAGGGAAACGGTTTCTTCTGTGCTCTCAGTGACTCCCCTGCTGATGCCCAGGCAGTGTGGAGGAGGAAGCGGTCATATTTGAATATAGAGGAGACAAAAGCAATGCCAGAGGGGAAGGAAAGGATTTGATTGGGACAAGGAGTGTGATGAGGGGGAAGGAGATAAACTGTGACATGGGGCTAGAAGAAGGATGACTGGGACTGGCTGGGCATTTGAGCAAGGAGACTAAGACTGGGTGGAGGCAAGGGAAGCTGGAATTTGTTGGGCAAGGAGACTAAGACTAGGAGCCAGGGGGAGATTGGGACTCAGTAAGGGAAACGGAGCAGATGACTTGGAGCCAGTTGGCTGGGGAAGGGACACAGATTGAAAAAGGAGCTTGGGGGACTGTGACTGGCTGAATAAGGAATGTGGGACTGGGAACCAGTATTTGGGGGAAGAACAGAGCAGGGGGAGGAGAGAGATATCTGAGAAGTAGTTGGAGTGCAGTGGGAGAACTAGGACTGTCTGGGTAAAGAGACTGGGATGAGCTAGGGAGAGGGTAAACTGGGCAATGAGCTGGGGAGTAGGGAGGGGAAGTGGAGATCAGATGTAGATCCTGGGGATGAGACTGAAACTGGGAGCCAGATGGAGGGAAGATGGGGAATGGGAACTGGGACTGGCTGGGCAAGGAGACTGAGATTGGGAGTCGGGGGAGATTGGGACTTGAAGAGTGAGCCTGGAGGGGGAAAACTAGAACCTTCTGTGCAAGGAGACAGGGTCTGGGATGAGAAGCCTGAGGAATATAGACTGGCATAGGTAGGCAAGGAGGATAGGACTGGGACAAGGAGACGGGGTGGGGAAAAGACAGGACTGGGCTGGGGACAGATTGGAAGGGATGAGGCAGAAGGAGTCAAGCTTGTGGGAGAACAGGCAGAAGTCTGTGCCCACTAGAGCACACTCCCCTCCAGAGGCTAGAATGGAAACCAAGGATTCTGAGTCTCACCATTCCCCTGCTGTCAGCAAATATCTGTGATAACCACTGGTAAAGGGTGTGTCTCAGCCTCCTCAAGTGCTGGTCCTGTAGGATGACACCTATTGTTGCTAACAGTTACTCTATTAGCTCCAGTGGCAGAGGTCTGTGCTGTGGATCTAAAGGTTCTAACCCTGCTGATGAACCATGTGGGTGTCAATATGATGCTGGATGATGGAATTTCTGTATATTCAGTTTGGTTTATTTAAAACCTAGGAAATTACACATTGAAAAATGACATTAGAAGAACATTATTAAGGTTGCAAAGTCAAGCACTCAAAGGTCAGGAGATGCCAGAATTAAGGTTGTCTGTGCAACCTTAATTTGGCCCACTTGTGCATATTCAATATGATACAATCTTTAATTATATGACAGTATTTTTTCCACAGGACCCCTCCCTCATTCAGTGCAGAGGAGGGAACTGCTGTGGGCATTGATCAGGATTTTGTAATGAAGGAGGCTGATGTCTGTAGGCATCCTGTGTCTTTTGTTGCAGAAATTGGAAGATCTATGGCAGTGGTGGGCAACCTGTGGCCCAAGGGCCACACGCAGCCCGTCAGGGTAATCCACTGGCAGGCCACCAGACAGTTTGTTTACATTTGCACAGCCACCTGCAGCTCCCAGTGGCTGCAGTTTGCCAATGGGAGCTGCGGGAAGCGGTGGCCAGCACGTCCCTGTGACCCGCATCGCTTCCTGCAGCTCCCTTTGGCTGGGAACAGTGAACCGCGGCCACTGGGAGCTGCAGGCGGGATGCAAATGTAAACAAACTGTCTGGTGGCCCGCCAGCGTATTAACCTGATGAGGCAGGTTGCCCACTACTGATCTATGGTGAATGAGGCAGGGAATTGCAGGAAGAGAAAGGATGATCTCATAGTTAAGGCAGGTGAATGTTGCCCTGGACAACTGGATTCTATCCCTGCCTCTTCCACAGAGTTCCTGTGTGAATATTAATTGTTATTATTACTTTATTTATTATTATAGCAGCACCTAGGAGCCCCTATCATGGACCAGGACCCCACTGTTCTTGGGAGCTGTACAAACAGAACACAAAGAGTCCCTGTGCCTGGTCAGCTAACTTCAGTTAGGTTTAAAAAGGGCATTTGGGCCTGTGGCCTGGTGAGTCAGAGCTAGAAAACTGCAGGAAGCAGGTGCAGTGGACTGCCAAAGTCCCCTCAGAGGGAAAGCAGTGGAGACTGAGTGATAAATGAGAAAAATCCCCTGGGAATAAAAATCCCAGTGAGCTGAAGAACTGTAATCTATAAACATAATTTATATTAAATTAAAAAACATATTAAGCTGTTTGCTGTCAAATTTTAAAGAACAATCAATCTACTGACCTGGTGGAAGTCACTAGCTAAGCACCTGGAACCAAAGTTTGTTGAGGTGCTAACCCAGCTTTTGACAACCTTCTGCAGGTACAGCAAGAATATTTCCTTTATTTCGGTTTGTTCAATGAGTTCAGTTCAATGACTCTTTCATTTAAAGTTACAAAACTGACTGGAAGTTGGAAAAAGCAGGAAAGCTTGTTTTCCTCTTCCAATCTATGAATAAAATCTAACTCTGAGAGGATGAGATCTATTAATTCTAAAATCTTAAGGGACATGGTGACCAACAATCAGTTCAATTCACTAATTACAGACAATAGTTTCTTTGTTTAATAAATCAGTTGGTTTTAAATGCAAAACATATTTTGATAAATTTACTTTTTTCTTCTGTATCCAGCCCATTTAAGATTGTTTATTAGTTAAATAAACTTATTTTAAAATGCTGTTTTTGCGCATTTAATTGAATTTAAATTTCCATCAAAAAGCAGCTTGACACAAATCTCAAGTATAAAAATTAATTTAGTAAATAAGAAATGCATAATTCCCCATTTCCTAACGTAATAAAGTAAAAATTAAGAATCTGAATAAGTGTATGTTAAGCTATGTAGTTGCTTAAATAAACGTGTATAGTTGTATCCTGGTTAGCAAAAAGAATCGGGATGTATGGGGTGGCCAGGGAGGGGTAGTACCCCTGATGGGGGGGGGACTTGTCGTACCCTTTGGGGGTAGTCCGTCCACTTTGGTCCCCACCTGTCACTCAGCTCTCACCTGTGGCTCCAAGTAGCCGTAGCATGCGCAGCGGCCACACCCCGGGCAATGGCTTCGACAGGCCGGCCAAACCAGGTGAGTGTAACTGATGGGACTCAAACGCTCAGTGAATTTGGGATATGCCTACCCTGCATGCGACGTCAGCTCCGGCGGACTGGGCGAAAGTGATCACTAAGATCCAACGGCCAAGAAGGCGGTTCTGCAACGCTTTGTAGAAAGCGAAGGACTTGACGAGGCACAAAAGATATCAAGGCCATCCACTGCAACCAAAGAAGTTACCAGGCGTGATGATTTTTCGTACCACGGGTGTCTGGCTTCTAAGGTCAAGAGAGTGGGATTGCTCCCGTGCAACGGCTCTACCACTCAAAAGCTTTCATGCACAGGCCCTGTGCAAATCATCAAACATCATCATCATCATACTACCCAAGTCCTGCGGCGATGGGGGAGGGGCAAAGCGACAGGTGGAGGTTACCACTGGGAGTCGTAGTCCCAATCCTGCATGCAGGCGGCCTGTGGATAGGTGGTCGTCCACCTCTGTACTTGGGGCAGCAGAGTTGCCCGGCAGCATCCCAGGCGTCTGAGCAGCCCTCTTCAGGACAGCACTCCTCACCCTAGTAAGGGAGGGGCCTAGAAAAGGTGGCCTAAAAATTGCCTGCCCTACAACAACTGGCCAGCAAGTCGCGGCTGGCAGTTCAACCCAATCTGTGGCCGAAACCAAAAGAAAAATTTTAGAAAACTTACCATTGGTGTATGGAATGTTCGTACCCTCATGGATCGAGAAGCTGTTGCAAGACCTGAGAGAAGGACAGCCCTCATTGCTCGAGAACTAGTCCGTTATAACAAGATTGCCTGGGGAAGGTTTCTTGAGTGAACCAGGAGGTGGTTACATCTTCTTCTGGAAGGGTAAGACTGAGACAGAGGACAGAATACACGGAGTTGGTCTGGCAATAAAAACCTTATTGATGCATCAACTCCCAGACCTTCCAGTGGGTATCAATGAAAGATTGCTGAAGCTACGCTTCCCACTAAATGCGAAACGTCATGTCACCATCATCAGTGCATATGCACCCACTTTAACATGCTCTGACAACTCAAAGGAACAATTCTATGAAGATTGACAGACTGATCAAGGCCACACCTGTAACAGATAAACTACTCCTACTTGGAGATTTCAATGCCCGAGTCGGGGCTGACAGCGAGAACTGGAAAGGAGTAATCGGGCCACATGGTGTAGGCAAAATGAACAGTAATGGGCTACTTCTTTTGAGTCTTTGTTCTGAAAATGACCTGACCATTACCAAGACTCTGTTCTGACAAGTGGACAAATACAAAACGACGTGGATGCACCCTAGGTCCAAATAGTGGCATCTGATAGATTATGCCATTGTTAGAAGGCGAGACATCTGAGACGTACTGACTACCAGAGTAATGCGAGGCGCAGCGTGCTGGACAGATCACAGATTAGTCAGGACGTCTCTTCAACTCTACATCGTTCCTTCTCGGCACAAACGCCCTAAGCATGTGCGACCTGCTTTCAATATAGCCAAACTGAAGGATGCTCAATGTTTCAACAAATTCCAGAAGAGTCTTGATGACAAACTGACATCCCCACGGACAACTGATCGGTACTGTAACCGAAAAGTGGGACCAGTTCAAGCAGATAGTGACTGACACAGCAATAACATCTCTTGGACCAAAGAAAAGAACACATCAGGATTGGTTTGATGAGAACCAAGAAGAAATATGCTCAGCATTGGAAGTAAAGAGAAAAGCCTTTATCGAATGGCAGAATGACCCCTCCTCAGTCTCTAAACCGGACCATTTCAAGTACCTTCAGAGCAAAACACAGAAAGACCTCCGTCAGATACAAGACAACTGGTGGGAGAGCAAATCCAAAGAAATTGAGCACTATGCTGAGACCCACAACTTAAAGATGTTCTTTAGTGCTATTAAGACTGTCTATGGACCCTTTAAACCAAGGACCACCCCATTGCTCTCATTAGACAACACAACGCTGATTAAAGATAAAGAAGGCATCAACGAAAGATGGCGAGAACACTTTAGCAACCTTCTCAATAGACGATCAACCGTGAATAATAATGTCCTTAATGGAATTCCACAACAACCTGCTCTGACAGATCTTGACTTTCCGCCCACTATAGATGAGAGTAAGAAAGCTGTTAGCCAGATGAGTTCAGGGAAAGCTCCTGGAAAAGATGGGATACCAGCAGAGATATATAAAGCAGCAGGTCCAGCAGCACTAGCAGCGTTCCACAGCGTGATCATCAACATCTGGGAGGATGAAAACATACCACAGGACCTTCGTGATGCTACTATTGTCTCTCTTTTCAAGAACAAAGGCAGCAAAGCAGAATGTGGAAACTATAGAGGCATATCCCTCCTCTCTGTTGGAGGGAAGATCATCGCCCGCATCATCTTGAACCGCCTAATAGCCAGTATTTCCGAGGCAAATCTACCTGAAAGTCAATGTGGTTTTCGACCTGGCCGGAGCACAGTCGACATGGTGTTTGCTGTCAGACAAATACAAGAGAAGTGCATTGAACAGAACATGCACCTGTATGCTGTCTTCATAGATCTGACAAAGGCGTTTGATACTGTCAACAGGGAAGCCCTTTGGACTATTCTAACACGACTTGGCTGCCCAAGAAAATTTGTCCAGATTATACGCCTTTTTCATGACAGGCAAAGTATTGTCTGATGGAGCCACATCAGCCCCCTTTAACATCACCAACGGCGTGAAACAAGGATGTGTTCTCGCTCATGTCCTATTTAACCTGTTCTTTGCATGTGTCCTTAACCATGCACTGAAAGATTTGGACCGAGGTATATACTTGAAATACCGGCACGATGGTTCACTTTTTGACCTCCGTCGCCTGAATGCAAAGACTAAGACAGTGCAGAAACTCCTTCTTGAGGCACTCTTTGCTGACGACTGTGCCCTCATGGCTCACACTGAAAATGATCTTCAGCACATTGTCAACAAGTTTGCAGAGGCCTCGCAACTTTTCGGACTAACTATCAGCCTCGGAAAGACAGAAGTTCTCCATCAACCTGCACCTGGATCAAATGCTTCTGTCCCGAGTATCTCCATCGACGGCACTCAGCTGAAAGTAGTGGAGAACTTTAAATATCTGGGTAGTGTCATATCCAGTGATGGATCACTGGATAATGAGATCAATGCACGAATATCCAAAGCAAGCCAGGCACTTGGCTGTCTGCGTGTCAAAGTTTTAAATCACCACAACATCCGGATGTTAACAAAACTGCTTGTGTACAGAGCTGTTGTTCTTTCATCTCTTTTGTACGGGTGCGAAACATGGACACTATATAGGCGTCACATCAAGCAGCTCGAAGCATTTCACATGCGCTGCCTCCGCAACATCATGAAGATCTGCTGGCAAGACAAAGTGCCCAATCTCGAGGTCCTTGAGAGAGCCCAGATGACAAGCATCGAAATGATGATCATGAAGTCACAGCTACGTTGGACCGGTCATGTCAGCCGCATGGATGCCAACAGAATCCCCCGCCAGCTTCTGTATGGTGAGCTCTCCCAGGGCATCCGGCATATAGGTCATCCACGGAAACGTTACAAGGACACCATCAAAGCCAATCTGCAGTACAGCAGTATCAAACCTAGGGACCTTGAGGACGCCGCCAGCGACAGAACACAGTGGCGTGCAACAGTCAGAAATACCTGCATCACCTTTGAGGAAGACCGCTGCCGGTGTCTACAAGAGGCACGCGAACGACGTCACAGAGCATCAGCGGCGCACAATCCACTGACCGCGAACTTCCCATGCACCATGTGCAGCAAAATGTGCACCTCTAGAATTGGCTTGTACAGTCACCAGAGGGCACACCATAAGACCAACAACTGATGATCTGCACAGATTTGTCATCATCGGATTTGATGGACTACCAAGAAAGAAGAAAGCAAAAAGAATCACCAAGTTTAGTGTAAAGGCTATATTTAGTTACAAATCAACGTTTGATTAGTTATCAACCAATCAGAATCAACCTTTCTTTAGGACAGTAACTGAAGTACAAATGCAAAACAAGATTAAAATTCTTGATTTAAATCAAAGTTTTCTGCTTCCTAATTTAAATCACTTTCATTTAAATCAGTCCACCTTGGAAGAAATTAACAATTCTGTCTTCGGAACAGGATTTGAATAGTGAGCAGTAAATGTGGCCTGGGGCCACACATTGAAAATGTGGAGAAAATAAAATATTGAGTAGCTGCTCATTGATTGTGCACTGAATGAGGCAGGGATCCTGTAGGGAGGAATAGTATGCAATAATGTAACTAAAGACTGTATCATAATGCATATGCACGAGGGGGCTCAACTAAGACAACCTTAATTCTGGCATTTTCTAACTGTTGAGTGCTTGACTTTGCAACCTTAATAATGTTCTTTTAACTGTCTGTCTAAAATATAGGATTCACTTCACCCGCCACAGAAGTTCAGCCCCCTCTGTAACAAAAGCACAACAGTTTAGCAGTGCAGCGCAATATTGCACAGCAGTTCAGGATAGGGAGTGATGGAGAACGGAAACAGTGGAAAGAGTTCAAGGAGGAAAATGTAATTACCCAAATGTAGAGTCTCAGAGGATCTATATTGGAAGCTCCCACACCTTAACTGAAGGGGTGATGTTGTTGAATTTTTAACAAAGGCTTCCTTTTTTCAAAATGTTAGTTAGTGATTTGGTAGGATCCTATGCCATGGTTGTGCAGGAGATAAAGAGGTTCTTTGCTTCCACATTATTATTGTATTGTGATAGTTCCTAGGAGCCCCAGTCACTGACCAGAACCCCATTGTGCTAGAAACTGTGCAACAGTATCTGCAAAATCTCAAATAGTAGCTTTCTTCCATGTGGTAGAAGCCTGTCTAACCCAGGCTGTCTTCTCCCAAGGAGAGGTGCGTACCTTAGTACCATCATCATCATCATCATCAGTCACTTCACAATTAGACTGTGGTAATGTTTTCCACATGGGGCTACAATTTAAGTCAACTTGGAAACTGCAGCTGGTGCAGAGGGCCATAGACTCTTTGTTAAGCAGCATGTCTTGCTATGAGAATATGAAATCTGCACCAGTTCATTCCCAGGTGGAGTTAATATATTAGTTCTGATCAATAAAGCCCTTAAAAGTCTTGGGACCTGCCTATCTGGGAGACTGCCTTGCTCCCCGGCAACATAGCTGAGATCAGTGGAGGCCCCTGAGCTATTTCTTAGTTGGTACAGATGTGGATTCTTTTTTTTTTTTTTTTTTTTAAGTGACGCTTAGACTTCAGAATTCACTCTCTCATGGCCAAAGAAGCCCAGATTTGTTGAACTTTAGGGCATACTTCAAAGCCCATCTATTTGGCCAGCCATTTGGAGAGAGTTGTGGTTTGGGGGGAGTTCAGGCAGGGCATGGATTTTGATTTTGGGCATATCAGGATTGTTGGAGCCAAGGTGAGTAATGGGTTTTTTAGACTGGTTTCCTTTGTGCGTAGAAGGGTGGCTTGTTTGCGAATGCTGTTTTAGTCTAGGTTGGCTTGTATATCATCTTTCAAGGGCATCTATTGCCTGGGATCTGAGTTCTTTTTATACTTATAAGCTGAACTCAAAATAGATTTGTGGACTTCACGTCTCTTGACAGTTTCTCTTTAAACTTTCTTTCTAAATAAGAAAAGGGATGGATGTATTTTGTAGTAGCAAGTGACCTATTTTTTTTCCACAGCAAAATTTTATATAACTGAACATGGCCTGTTTTAGTCTCACCTGAGATGCTCAGGGGTAATGTTTTGTTTGTAACGTTTGGGATAGAATTTGTCCAAGATCTGTTGGAGAAGATGTTGCATTTTGGACTGTGGTGTCCCCCCAGGGCTTGAAGATACTGGTCGATCCAAGTCTCCATATTCCACCTGCACCAGAATGTTAAAGGGTATTGGTTTATATCACAGTGAAAAATGACAAGTTCTTGCACCAATATCCTTTCCATACACAGCAAGTGACTCTTGGGGATAGGCCTGCCCAGGAAATTTCTTAGTCTGTGGAGCATGAAACAAGATTTGGGCCAGCCACTCTGTGTGCCAGAAAACTGATCTCTATGTACTGCTATTCCCCACCCCCCACCCCAATTGGCCAATAAGAAACCAGCTTATTTGTAAACAACATAAGCAAGATTTCCCAGTCTGCTGCAGTGCATGGTTGCTAGAGGAAGCTGGTGGAGATTTCTCCCTGCTTAAGGGAACTCTGCTGATAGAAATGGCTCTGCTCCCTCCTGTGCCAGCCATTCCCCACAATCCCCAGCATGTCAGGGATCTTAAGAGCATGGGCTGGGTGGAGAGGGGATTCCCCACCATGGGTGCTAGGTTTGTATAATTTTTGGTGGTGCCCAGAATGGGTCCAAGCAGAGCCGTGCCATCCGTAGGACAGACCAACTGCCTTCAGGGGGACGCGGGGTCCAGGGCAGCCTGGGAGGTTAGCAGGGGGCCTGGCGCTGGCAGCAGCAAGTGACCCGGTCCCAGCCCGCCTCGCTCTGCTGGCTCAGGGGAGGGGGCAGAAGCCAGAAAGCGGTAGGGTGGGGGTTTGGGGGAAGGGGTGGAATGGGGGTGGGGAGGGGGCAGGAAGAGGTGGGGTGAGGCGGGGGCTTGGGGGCAGGGGTGGAGTGGGGGCAGGAAGAGGCAGGTTCGAGTGGGGCAGGCTGGGGCCAGGTCACTCGCTGCTGCCAGCATCCCCCTAAAGCGCATGGCCCCCAAAAGCACAGGGCCTGGGGCGGTTGCCCCGGTCCATCCTATGGACGGGACGGCTCTGAAAATATAAGCCCAAACATTGGTGGAGCCAGGCCCACCTTCCTTAATATTGGTGGAGTATGGGCCCATATAACTTGCCGCCTATGTTCCCCACTGATGTGAGGTCTCAAAGGGATCTTATGTCAATGGCACAAATTAAAGCTACTCCTTGCAGCTTTCACTTACTCTAGAGCTGAGTGAGTGATGATCAGGGCACCGCAACTGGTTCCCTGCATCACGCCTCTCTCCGCTGTACTCAAGCTCTGCTTGAACAAGGTGGAGAGCCTCTCCTCCTCCTGTGTCTAAGAAATGTGCTTTTCAGGATACTTTTCTCTGACTGGCTTAGTGAACAGATTCATCATTTGCTTTAGCCAATACAGCAGGTCAGTTAAAGTCCAGTAAGACACAACTGTCCTGTCTACTACAACAATACTTGCCACACAATGTGAATAAATCCACAATGGTAATATGGTACATGTAACTTACATATGGAGGCCTAATTTAGGACCCTGCAAAATGCTTTTCCTGAGCGAGGTTCTAGGTTGTTAGCAGTATAACAGGGAGTGCTCAGACCATTAGGCTAAGATCAGAACAGTGATATTTTAATATCTCCATCAGAATGGCTGTGCAGAGCTGTTTTGGGGCTTTCCCAGGCTGGCTGTGTTTTCCTAAAGCTCTTGCTGGAATAGAATTCCCTTGAGGGAATGATGGATGCACACATGCAGTAAACATCATCAATGACTGTCTTCCTGCAGGAGTTTCGGCAACAAACTACCTTATCCCCTCTTTTTGTATTAAGACCATTGCACATGGATAACGCTGCTTCTTAGCTTAGTTTCAGTTTTTCACTGTTTATGGTGAATAATTTACTTGAGTGATGTTGCTTTGGCACGAGTGTGAGCAGTTTGATAAGAAACACCATCTCTGTTGTACCAGCCATAATTGCTTAACTGAGGAAATGCAATGTACAGCTTGGCTGATGTGCAGCCCAACTAACTGGGCAACAGAACTTACACCTACAATAGAGCACATGAAAATGGCAGAGTCATTGTAGCATGTGGGGAAAGAGGTGTGAATTTTCTCCTATCCTTCTGCCCCAGGTTCTTTATAGAACAGAAATAAAGACATTGACGAAAGAACATCACCAGATACCACATCTTCCTCTTTGGACAGTCCAAAATAAAGCCTAAAGTGTTGGTTTCCCTAGCGCAGGGGTTCTCAAACTGGGGGTTGTGACCCTCAGGGGGTCGTGAGGTAATGAGCGGTCAGTCTCCATTCCCAAACCCCGCTTCACCTCCAGCATTTATAATAGTGTTAAATATTAAAAAAAAAAAAAAAAAAAGTGTTAATCCCACAGCACACTGGGCTGGTTGCTCACCTGAGCCATCAAAGCCACCATTTCCAGAGCCAGCTCCTTATTGACAGGGAACCTCCCACGGGCTATTTCACTGCTGACCTGGAAGGCCAGCAGCAACCGCTCTCTATCTGTCTCACCTTTTGCCTGGTTTCGAAAATACAATCTAAAAAGGAGAGAAATGCAGAGGAGAAAAGGTACCAGGCACTAGCTGCAAACAGAGTTGAAATAACCATTATTTTCAAAGTGAGTTTTGTGCATTAGAAAGGAGTTGTGCTGAGAGCCCTGAAGACTAAAGCCCTCTGTTCACGAACAAGGAGAATAGCTTTTGAAGCCATTCCAGTTTGTGAGCCATCCATTTACTGAAAGTGTCTAGTTAGCTTAGCAATATTTTATAAAACTGGGGGAAGAGATTCCCTTCTGTCATGTACAGACATAGATGGTATTTATTAGATAGCCTGTAACTCCTCCACCTATCACAGAATCCAGATCTAGCTCTGACTAAGCTACGAAGGGAGTATTGCATGAACCTGTCGTTCCATTCCCTTACTTGTGTATGGGTGCTGATACAGAAAACCTTGATATTTAATTCTTCAGTTCCTAAGGAGGGCTTACTTTTGCCAGCAGTGTGGAACCCTTCAAAAGGATGGTCTCACCTCACCCACAGACAGCTCTCCATTGGCTCCCTATTCCTTTCAGAGTCCACTTCAGAAATGCCCTTCTTGTGTATGAAGCCCACCATGAACTCAGTGCAGCTCTCCCTATGGATCTCTGCCTCCTACTTCCCTACTGTCCCATCTCATCTAGCATCTCTCTGTGTCATACAAGAGCGTCCTCCTGTGCAGCTCCTGCCATTTAGAACGGGCTTTCTTGTCCCAGTGATTTTGTTTCATTGCAAGGCTCCAGCAGCCTACATTTCCCCCCGGCAAGGTAGACCTATGCTTTTTCAATTCTCTCTTCCTCTTATGTAGTATGTATTATTTAATTTTGTTTCAGGATCCAGTCTGTCTGGATGGAACTACACAAAACTTTAGTTGTACTGTATCTAGTTTTTATTTGGTACCAAGTCTATTATATCTTTCACAGTGTATTGATTTTATCTTTCGCCCATATACCCCTTCCCATACATTTGGGAATGGAATGCAGCCAGACTAAGGGTTTGTTTACACAGGGAATTTTTCTGGGGTAGCTATTCATGATTAACTCCATGTGTGGATACTTTTATTCCAGAATACGAGTGTTTTATTCAAAATTCACTACATGTGTGGACACACTTATTCTGCAATAAGAGTGGATTAAAAGTTGATTAAGCTAATCAGGAATAGTTAATGAGCTTATTATTTATTTGTATTATAGAACCCACAAGCCCCAGTAATGGACCAGAACTCTATTATGCTAGGTGCTGTACTAACACAAAACATACGAAGCCCCAAGGAGCTTACAATTTAAGTATAAGACAAAAGCTGGAGACAGACAGATGGGGAAAATACAAGGAAACAATGAGACCATATTGGTCAGAACACCAGCCGCCTAACTATTGTCAATTTTTTTTGTAGGCCTCCCAACAAAGCAGAGTTTTGAGGATGGAATTAATGTGGATAATGAGTTAGTTTTGCACATGTTTATGGGGAATTTCTCCCAAATACGAGACACAGCATGAGGATGCTGGTTTTAAAACTTTGTGGTGATGGAGGCTGACGTCATGGGCCAATTGAACGTGGGAACTGACTTTTCAATACTGAATGAGAAATGATATGGTGGGGATGGGTCATGAAGGGCCTTGAAAGTAAAGACAAGCAGCTTTACATTATTCTGGATTAATTTTCATCTGCAGACCAGCCCTAAGCAAGTTCTGCCAGTTCTAACAGTACACCTCTACCCTGATATAACGCGACCCGATATAACACGGGTTCGCATACAACATGGTAAAGCTCTGACACGCTGCTCTGAGCAGCGTGTTAAGGGTGCCGGGCCGGGCCAGGGCTGAGGGGTTGGATAAGAGGCAGAGGGTCTCAGGGGCAGTCCGGGACGTCACACCCCCCCCCCCCAGGGTCTAGGAGGCAGGAGCTGTGGGGGGGGACAATTTTGGGGGGCTCGCAGTCCTAGAGTGGCCTGGGGGATTAGTGGGGGGCCGGGAGCAGCCCGCTCCGCTTCCCTCGCCCCAGCCCCAGCCTTGTCGCTGGGGGAGGGGGCCTGGGAGAAGGGATCCCCCCCCCCACTCACCGGCAGTGGCGGAAGCGGAGCAACCCGGCCCCAGCCCGCTCCACTCCAACAGCTCCCAGCCGCAGCGCTCTGCTTCCCGCCGCAGGTGAGTGCGGGATCTTTCCCCAACAGCCTCCCGCTCCCCCCAGCAACACACCTGGAGCTGGGGCTGGGGCTGCATCGCTCCACTTCCCGCGGCTGGTGAGTGCGGAGGGCGTCCTTTCCCCAACCTCCCCGCACTCACCGGCAGCGGAGCAGCCCAGTCCCAGCCCGCTCTACTCTGCCATCTCCCAGCTGCAGCGCTCCGCTTCCCGCCGCAGGTGAGTACGGGGGGTGTCCTTTCCCCAACCTCCCCGCACTCACCGGTGGCGGGGAAGTGGAGTGGGCTGGGGTCACGTTGCTCCGCTTCCCGCCACTGCCGGTGAGTGCCTGTCAGGGGGTGGGGTGTGTGGATAGAGGTCGGAGCAGTCAGGGGACAGGGGGGTTGGATAGGGGGTGGGGTCCTGGGGGTGATTAGAGACAGGGGTCTCTGGAGGGGGCGGTCAGGGAACAAGAAACGGGGGGGGTCAAAGCTAGTTTGATATAACGCGGTCTCACCTATAACGCGGTGTGATTTTTTGTCTCCCGAGGACCGCGTTATATCGGGGTAGAGGTGTATTGTAAAAAGTTATAGGCCCTGTAGGCAGATCACTGCTCTCAATAAATATTTAATGACGACTCCCTCAAATTACTCAGACCTGAGGAAGAGCTCTGTGTAGCTAGAAAACTTGTCTCTCTCACCAACAGAAGATGCTCCAATAAAAGATATTACCTCACCCAAGTTGTGTTTCCCTGAAACTATGCACAATACCTGCTTTTATAGGTCAGCTTCACTATTCTTGTGCTACCTTCATATTTCCCAGGATGCAGTTCTTTCAAGGCTTGTTCCCATTTTGAAATAACATCACAGATCTGTAAAGAGATCACAGAGAGACAAGCTGACTCAAGGCTTACTTTTCATTCAAGCAAACAAACTTTGTGGGGTTTGGGTATGCAAAGGAGAGAGTGGATCAAGAACACATTCGGCCAGGAAATGACATACAATTCAACCATACCTTTTTTTCTGCTAGACAACACATAACTAGAGATTGGCCAATTGAAAACTCCAGATCCAAACCTAGGGGGAAGTTTGGATGTGAATTCCAGTCCCGTGCAAACTCCATGAATGGCCTGTGTCTATATAACAGATCCTGGATCTGATACCCGGGATCCTGGGTATCACCAAATCTTGGAAAGTTTGGAACTGGATCCCAACTTTGCATCTCAGACCTATCTTTAATAACAACAAATAACTCCTCTGGCCTTCAAACAACCGCCCAGCCTTTCCAAGCTCATCATCAGAAGCAAGCTTCTCTACAGCAGGGCACACCAACTCAAAGTGGCAGCAGACCCTGCCAAAACAACAGATGCAAAACCTGCTGACATATCTCTCCTGCTACAATGATCAACATCCCCCACAACACAGCTTTCAAAACCCCTGGGTCCTACACATGCCTATCACAACATGTGCACCTTATCCAGTGCACTAAATGCCCCAATAACAACTGTGTGTGTGAAACTAGACAATCACTATGCTCTCAAATAAACTCACACAGGAAAATGAAGACAGACTGAGGGTACGTCTATACTTACCTCCGGATTCGGCGGTAAGCAATCGATCTTCTGGGATTGATTTATCGCGTCTTGTCTAGACGCGATAAATCGATCCCGGAAGTGCTCGCTGTCGATGCCGGTACTCCTGCTCGGCGAGAGGAGTACACGGAGTCAACGGGGGAGCCTGCCTGCCGCGTGTGGACCTTTGGTAAGTACCTTTAAGTTCGAACTAAGGTACTTCGACTTCAGCACGTAGCTGAAGTTGCGTATCTTAGTTCGAACTGGGGGGTTAGTGTGGACCAGCCCAAAGACACCATATTACCTTGGGTGAACACTTTTCACAAAGTGATCACTCTATATCTGACCTCCCAGTCCTCACTCTCAGAGGAAATCTGCACAACACTTTCAAAAGACGAGCCTGAGAGCTTAATTTCATAACTTTGCTAGACACTAAAAATCATGAGGTGAATAGAGACACTGGATTTATGGCTTATTACGCCAATCTATAACCCACTAACAACCCATCACCAAGCTGCCTTTTCCCCTCCCCCCCCCTTCATTTTCCCTCCTATGACTAGAAGGGTGTTAACTGGCCACTTCACCTTGAATGGTCCCTTGAAATATGTGTTAACTACTTGTACTAAACAATCTGCTCCACCTTGTATTTAGCTGTGACACTCTGACCATGTTTCCCAGACCTGAAGAAGAGCTCTGTGTAAGCTTGTCTCTCTCATTACAGAAGTTGGTCCAATAAGAGACATTATCTCACCCACCTTGTCTCTCATCTATTAAACACTGCAGTTCTAGTTACCTTCTCCAAATTAGGCCCCATGTCCCTCCCAGACCCCGGTGCCCTTGGCTTGGGTGCTGCCCTCTTGGCAGTACCCCACTCTGTCTCTCTGGGTCTCCCCACCCCCTATCCCCACGTCACCTCAGTCATGGCTACTGCCAGTCACCATCTAGCCCCCGTGCCCTGGGGCAGACTGCAGTCTATCAGCCAATCATCACAGGCAACAAGGGGTTTGGACTGGCTGCCTTTACCCACCCTCAGGCTGCCCCTCTGCAACCCCAATACCTATGTGGGCCTAGGACCAGGCCCTGCAGCCTGGGGAGTTGCTGGCCTAGGGCTTCCCAGCCCCCAAGGCCTTTCCCCAGCCCTGCCTCACTCTAGGTCCCGGGGTGCGCTCCCTGCAGCCAGGCCTGTCTCTCTCTCCAGTCAGAGGGAGACTCCTCAGCTTCTGGCTGCCCTGGCCTTCATATAAGGCCAAGTTGCTCTGTTTGGGGCGTGGCCCCAGCTGCAGCCACTTCGCCAATCAGCAGGGGTTTTGCTCCCTTCCACAGCCCCAGCCCTCTGCAGGGCTTTTCCAACCCCTTCAGGGCTGGAGTGGGTGTTCACCCCGCTACACCTCAGCAAGTCACTGAAGCATTTTCTTCCTACTCTGTAAAGTACTTTTAACCCTCTGATGTTCTCTAACTTTGCCACAGCAACAAATTCCATGCAGCTGGGATGCGAGTCCTCTTCAAAGCTGCCATTGCTAATGTTGCTCCATCAATCTCTAGGTGGCGTAAGTTGTATCTTAGATGCAAGTGCAACCCTTATGCCAACAGGGAGGATGGGCTCTCCAAAGTCACTGACAAAATTTGGTCTCTACAAGGCATAGCCATTGTGCCACCCAGTTAACCAGCCAGCCATCAAACTGAGTGTGAGTGATATCTACATACAGAAACTCTGGATGTGAGGTCTCTTCTTGCACTGAGTGAAACTTCTCATGTTGTCTTAAATGCTTGTATTCTCCTACACTGGCTTACTCCTGGGGGAATTCTGTGCCACTGTGCACACACATAATTATTGAACTGTGCATATTTTTAATTTTTTGTGAAGAAAAAAGCTTCTGCTGGGACTTGAAGAGGACTCGCATCCCAGCTGCAGTTCTGCCTTTTTCCCACCAGAGGATGCTGCTTGATAGAACAGAGCAGCCGTTCCTGGCCATCTGAGAAAGAGAAAGAGCCTGCCTTCTTCATAGCACCTGTCAGGCCAGGTCAGGAGACAGGGGCTATGGGGAGACAGACAGAGTGGGGGAGCTGGGGGGTCATATGGGGGCTCATAAGAGCTAGTGGGGGAGGACAGACTGGGGCAAGGACCAAATGGGAGTTGAGGCACAGGGCCACAGGGGGGAGGGAGGTGGAGGGCCACATGGGGAGGGGGGAGGAGGTGCAGGGCCACATAGAGACAGGAGGATGGCGGACTGGGGGCAGAAACACATGGGGACAAGGGGAGGAGGTGCAGGGACACATGGGGATGGGGGGGAGTGGGTGTCTGAGTGGGGCTGGAGGGACACGTGGGAACAGAATCAGATGTGCCTGACTGAATGGGAAAGGCTAGAAGTCAGCCAGGGTCTGCATGAGGGAAGCTCCCTAACAATCTCTCCCCACCCTCACAAAAAACCTGTTCCATACTTTTCCCACCCATACCCAACAACCCTTCAAGTTCACACCCAGGATCCTTCCCAGAAATTACTTCCCTCTCCCTCAGCTCCTCTGTTACCCCTGACTCCCCCAAGTCTTTGCACTGCTTCTGAGGGGTGCGGGAAATACAGTTCTGTATTGTAGTTTAAATGAATTATTCGTCAGAGTTCTGTATTAATTTGCCTAGTAAGGAATCTATTTGTCAAAAAACATTTCTTGAATCTTTTTTGTTGTCTGTATTGTTACAGACATATTTGCTGACAGGAATTTTGAAAAAAATGACCAAAAATAATTGAAACTGGTGTGCTTATATTGTGTTATTTTGACAAATAAAATATGCAGAATTTTGCAGAATTTGAAAATATTGTGCGCAGAATTTTTAATTTTTTTGGCGCAGAATTCCCCTAGGAGTAACTGGCTGCACTGTTGTCAATGGAAAGTTAGGGCATATTCAGTAACATTGAAGGAAGTATCTGGTACCTTCGTCAAGAGATGGTATGTGTGTATTTATCAATTCGGTCACTGAGTTTGAACTAGATGTACCTGGCATCCCAAAACACAACAGGAACTTGTCTTGACTAACATCTAAAAGTGTAATGTTAGATCGTGCTAGCTAGCTCATTCTGACCAACACCATGTAACACTCTAGTCAAGACAAGGCAAGTTCTACTTTTGCTAAGAAAGTCAAGGCTCCTCACTAGGCTTTAACTCTTGCTTTGTCTTGATTAGACTAGTGGGGAGGGAATTACCTTCACATTGCCCTGCAGGCAGTGCTCCAGATCCCTGCCAGAAGGATCATCTGTGAAGAGGGAAAACCCAGTGTGGGATGGTTTCCTCATTCCTGTCTCCTGGTTCAGCCGCTGGAGGAACTCATCCACTGTTGAGGAACCATCAAAACCCACGACCTGAAATGGAACAGGAAATTAAAATAATTAAATAAGTCTATCTTGGGGGACAGAACTAGTCACAAGTGACAAAAGAATGTAAACACTAGCAAGACCCCGGTGCAGGACTCAATTACCTGATAGGTACCCGGCACCCATGTCTTACCTGGTAGGTTCCATTCATGAAGTGCACTGGAATGCTGAAGGGGAGTGAATGGTGGAAGGGATTCCGCAACAAAATGGACACAATCTCCATTCGCGAAGGCTTGGCTTCCCGCTCTCCAGTGTGCAACGTGCGCTCCACAGACCTCTGACAGTAAATGGCATACTTGCCTATTTCACTCCTAATCCCAGGGTGAGAGAGTGACAACACAAACACATGCTTTGGATACACTTATTGTGCCCATTACCATTTTCTCTCCCCAGTGACTCTCTCCCCTGGCACCTTGCTCAAGTGAAAATGTGTGTATTTGCAAGTGTCCGTATTCACCTCTACAGAGTTGGAGATTAGATTTGATTCAGATAAACACACACGTGTTAGGATTGAGATCCAAACCTCTTCAGTCTGCAAAACAAGGCTAGATGCTAGGTTCTTTTGTAAGATTTATAGAATTTTCTGCTTCCACCTATTGAGATCGGGAATGGGTGGCCACAAGTCCGCCCGTGTCTAAAGGTCCCTCTCCCGGTCGAAGGGCGGGAGCGGCTGAACCCGGGACTCAAATAATTCCAGGGGACAACTGCAAAGAAAACAGGGACAGGAGTGAGGTCATAGGGCCATTATAAAGGAACCGGGGGGCGACACCGAGCAGAGAACCCTGGACAACGCCCACTGTTCCTCAAAGGTGTCTAGGGAACCAGCAGACACTGCCCAGAGGAACTCTGCCCAGATACGTGATTGAAGGGAGGAACGGAAATAGGTCCCAGAGTTGCAGAGCACCTCCCCATCCAGCATCCTCCTCCTGGTTTTATAAATGGCCACTTTAGCCAATTCCAGGAGGAGCTTGATGAGGAGGTCCCGCGACTTCGTGGGGCCATGGACAGCGTGTGCATGAATCAGGAAGCGCGGGGAAAAGTTCAGCCGGTTCTGGAGGAGCCGGAAAAGAGGCTGCAACCTGGTGCACTCTAAACAGATGTGCTCCAAAGTCTCCCTCACACCGCAAAAAGGGCAAGTGTTGGGGATAGGGGTGAACCATGCCAAGTACAAGCCCGTGGTCATGGCTTCATGAAGGAGCCGCCAGTTGATATCCCCGACTGGCTGTGGAACCAAGGTGGAATACAGGCTGGCCTACTGGGGTTCTTCACCCTCCACAGATGGCAAAAGGTCCCACCACTTAGTATCGGGGCAGGACAGTAGGGTGAATTTTCTGCTTCCAACTGAGCTGGCGATACTGTGAGAATGCCCCTTTCCCTTTTTGGAATTTTGGCATTTCCAATTCTGGCTGGAACCAGCAAGTGCAGAGGCAGCAGCAAAGAAAGTGAAAAACATCGGCTAGAAAGATTATACAGACTATTTCAAATTCCAGGAGAGTGTTGATTTGAGTTTTTGACAAAGGTTGTATCTAAGCCTGTGTTTGAAATGACACAGCTGTTTACCCACGTTTAGTCTTCATATAGCAATAAACCACAACAGGGTGTGAATTACCTGGCCACTGATGCATGCCCCAAGAGTATGGGGAGACTCAAGGCTGAAGTCCAAGCTCCTTAAACTACCCAAGAAATCTATTAACAGACAACTAATGTACACCCTAGAATGGCTTACTGCTGTTAAAGAAGCTCTCATTGGTTGTTTTCTTGTTGGTGTGTTTGTGGCGGGGAGTGCGGGAAAGATTAGAGTGTTATGCAACATAACCTTCCACTTTGAAACATTCTTCCTACTAAAAGGATAAAAGGGAAGGGAGAAGGTGGTGGGGGATCCTGTTTAGTTTTAAATAAAATTTTCCTATCTCTTTGGAATTCAGTTTGGGTTTGTTAACCCAGGGACCCTTAACTTTTTTTTTTATTTCCCCCCAGCCCTCTTTTCGTGTCCCTCCAGAAGCCCTGCTGACCTTTCAGCAGCATTTATACTCACTGTCATATATACAGTCATATGGACTAGGAAACATTCCCACTGAAAAGTGGGTCAAAAGTGGCTGAAAGATGGCTTCTGATCAAGGACAGCCTGGCACCTTGAGGAAGGCTTCTTATATCATCTCCATCTCACCTTTGCATTGGTCAGTCATAAATTAGCTTTACTGTACTACAATCCTGTAGTTGATGCAGAAGGGATTTGGAGGCAACATAGCCAGTGAAAGAAGAAGATGGCATGCTCTTTACCTGGAGTCTGCATGCCGCTGCAGGTGTTGTTTGATATACCAGAGGAAGTGGTGCTGAGGAAGAAAGAGAGGAGCACACAAAGCCAGGAGCTGCCAGCACTGGGAAGAAAAATGGGCAAATAAGGTGCAATCACTCCTGCTCTGCTCTTGTTGCCAGTTACCCTTGTGCAAGACACTCAGGCCAAGAATTTGAAGAGTGACTAGTGATTTTGGGGGGCTTCCATTTTTTGGGTGTGCAACTAGAGATGCTTTAAAGGGGCCTGATTTTCAGAGGCAGGTGCTCAGCACTTTCTGAACATCAGGCCTCTTTGACATCTCAAATTGTAGTCCTGTCAGCTGTTCATCAACGTCCCTCTGGAGGCAAAAATGGAGGCACCACAAATCAGTCGTCACTTTTCAAAATCTTGGCCACTGTAAGTAGAGCTGTGTGAATAGTTCCCAACTACTTATTCAGTGAATGTTGCTTTTTTATTGTCTGCAAACAGATCACAAAACTCTCAGAATTACTCATTATTTCAAATTATTCATAAATTTCTCCTGCTGGTCATTCTTGCTCTCTACATGATTTGAACTGGGAATATTACAATCAAGAATCCAATGGACACTTTGGCTCAGATCCACAAAAATATTTAGGATCCCAACTTCTACTGAAATCAATGGAAGTTAGGGACATAAATACCTACGTGGATCTGGGTCTTTGAGCTGTAACGTATGCAGGCAACTAACTTAATAAGCACATCACAAAATTCAAAATGCACATTCAAGTGTATTAATCATGCTTTTCATCCTGTTGGCTAATTATATCACAATCAGAGATGGAACCAATACCATGTGACTTAGGTAACTATTCAATGCAACACAAACTGAATTTTGCAACTGAACAGTATTTGGAATTTGCTTTTGGTGAATAGTTGAGCATTCAACCTAAACATGCATTTGCAGGTAAATTGCACTACTCAATACTTTTTTTTTTTTTCCCTTTGCGCATCACATTCCAGATTATTTTTGCCCCCACAAACCTTGAAGTGTTTAAGGTGACTAGTCTTTTATGGGGACTAGATTTATTGCTAATTATTCAAAATATGGATTAAAAAAAAAAAAAAAAAGCTTGCAGCCTGGAAGTGATCGAGAGAAGCTCACCTGAATGACTGAGTGGTTCTGGGGCTGCCGGCAGCTAGTCTGTTTAACCAGTTGGCAGTAGATTTCATTCTGTAGCTCAGTATGTGTCAGACAGACTTGCAACGCTGTCTGGGCAAGTGACACATGGTAATCAATAGATGGAGCCTCCACAGGGACATTGATGAACAGCTGACAGGACTACAAAAAAGGGAAATTAGCATGTGCAGTAATAATAATACTTCACTTTTTCCCCACAGCACCTTCCAGCTCCACTTTGGCTCAGAGGGGAAATGAATTCTCCAAGGTGTTTCAGTGGCAGAAACAGGGAGAAAACCCAGATCTCCTGACTTCCAAGACTATGCTCTAACCTCTACTAGACCAAGCTTCTCTCATACAAACTTTCTCCCCTTGCCCTATATGTGTCATACGCAGACTGCACCTCAAGTAGCCCATCCTTTGCAGTATGTGCAGAAAGCTACAATCATGCAACATTACACAGCAAGAAAAGCCAGGAACAGAATCCCTGACTTCCAGCCCACTGTTCTAGCCATTAGACTATACTCCCACTCCATCGCTGTTATGACTGGGGTCTAGGTATGATACTAAACACAGGGGAGTTCAGATTACCCCATTATTATAAAAGGCATCTTGGTCTCACTAGTAAATCTGCCAGTGGGCTTCATAGCTTGGCAAACCAAGGGTGCTACAAATTTATGGTAAAATACTCAGAGAAGGTGCCTTTATAAATGATAAAATACTGCAACAGTCAACGGTAATGACCCCAAACGCTACAGTGAGACTAGTGTCAGCTACAGTGTTTCAGACTATTCCTGTACGATACTGTAGGATTCTTTTATAAAGATCTATTATCCCATTTTGTAGAAGGGAAAACAGAGGCACAGAGGTTAAGGAACTTTCCCATTCTCACAGAGCGAGTGAGTGATAGAGCCATGATTAGAATCCATTAGTCCGGAGTCATTCCACTGCTCTAACCCCCAAACACAACTTTCTCTGTGATATCTCTCAGGTCATTGAATGCAGTTGTTTTTAAGAACCTGCTCCACTGCTACCTGCTCCCCTCAGCAAATCTCTATCCCCTAAGCCCATCCTTGCTTTCTAGTCTTAGGGCTTGTCTACACTTAAAATGCTGCAGCTGCGCCACTGTAGTGCTTCAGTGCAGACACTACTTACACAAACAGGAGAGTTTCTGGTAATTCACCTCCCCGAGAGGGTAGCTAGGTCAACAGGAGAATTCTCCTGTTGACCTAGCCCTGTCTACACTGGGGATTAGGCTGGTTTAACTGCGTTGCTCAGGGGTGTGGATTTTTCACACCCCAAAGCGACGTAATTATACCGACCTAATTTCCTAGTGTAGACCAGGCCTTAATGTTGGTATTAATGTTTTCAGGGCCCAAAGCAGAGGCAGAGGGGTGAGTATCAGGTGATGAGTTGCCTGTCCCAGGTACCCTGGCTGGAAGGCACTAGGGAGTCTGACAATAAGTTGTTTCCTCTCTCTCCAGTGCTGCTATTGGAGAAGAAGATAGACAAGTCCTGCAATTCAGAAGCTGGCCCAAGGGTTCTTTGCATAGAATAAAATACCCCTGGTAGACAGACTGGCCCCTTGTATTACAACTGACACATTAGCCCCATCTGTGCCAACAGTAGGGGCAAACAGAGTCGCAGTAAATGTCTTGCACAGAGTTTACCCCTCCCCTAAAATAATTGAGTAGAACATCTAAAATCTTTTATAGTGGTTCTCTAAATACCTTGAAGAGCTTGAGGGCTTCTGTCTGCATCGCCTCTGATGGCAGAGTAGTGAGTGATGTGTGCAGTCCATCCTTACTGTAGCACAGCATGGGGTGTTTCCACAAAGGAGATTCTGAGTGGCAGATGAGGTAAAAACATGCAACCTCAGAAACGTAGCAGTGTAAGTTTGGTACAAGGTGAGAAGGAAAATCCCAGCAAAATCTCCCATGGCAGAGCCCCTTCTGATCCCTACAGAAAAAGAACCTGGCCCAACTAGCAAGCAATTAGGGCAAGCAGCACTACATTGGGCCACGTTAATCCTTAGTGTCACTCTATTGACTCCAGTGAAGCCATGACACTAACAGTGGCCAAGTAGCTATGAATGCCAGCAAGAATGCCAGATGGCTGCAGAGAGCAGCCCTGCAATTTGCCACCAGGCCATCTGAGAGCTTCACACAGGCTGGACTGTGGTGGGAAGCAGCTCAATTTGTTGATGCACGTGAGAGACCGATTCTGTGAAACAGACACACGCTATTGGGATCTTTATCAGTGGAAGCTATTATGGCACATTGATCAAAGCTTAGAGACAGCTGTATGTCTGTATGTGGGTGTTCAGGAGAGAGTATGTGTGTATTCAGGGGTGTGAGAGTTTATGTGTGCGTGTATGCATGCATGTTGGCACAAGTATGCATGGTATGTATACCTCAGAATATGTGCAGGTGGTATGTGTGAACGTGTCTACATGGGAATGAGTGAGTAAATAGGTGTGTATGTATGTGTGAGACAGTATATGCATGTGTGTGGGAGTGAATGTATGTGGCTACGAGTGTGTATGCATATATACATGGGGAGCTGTGTGTGTGTGTGTGTTTGAGAAACAGTATATGTGCATGCAACCATGATACATGGGTAAGTGAAACTCAACGCAAACCATGCCAGGGAGTCAGAGATTCAGACTTTTGTCTCTTAAGTTCTTATTTATGAAGAACATCCCAGCTTTGGATCAACTTTCTGTGCTCAATATTTACTATAGTTTGATCTGCAATGTAAGAGGAGCTGTAGATGCTTTGATAAATTAATTGACAGACTAGGTTTACTGTAGTGCCTGAGTCCTTTGCTGAAGTGCTACTGTATAATTAGAGGTGAAAGGCACCTTATCCCATTACTGATCTATTGAGCCATTCCCTCTTCTCTTCTGTGGCTGGATTCAAACCAGTGACAGAGATAACCATTCCTCACCCTTTCCCACCATGGAAAGACATTTTGGGTTTCTACTTACGTGGGTCTCCCTCTGCATCCAGTAATTTTCCAATTAGCTGTTCATATGCTGTGCCCACCTTGGCACTGATGCTGCCAGCTGCTACTGTCAGATGGTACAGCCATGTATCCTGGGGATAAAGGAGAGAACAGCATGAAAAGAACAGGTGATGCTGGAAACCCAGTGACATTTCACTGTCATCTTTATAGATGACCAGCCATCAAGGTGCCAAAAGCTAAGGGTCACCATTAAAGGTAAATATATTTCTCTCTCTCTCACACACACACACACACACCCTCTTACTCACTCTTCACTCATTTAACTTTTGGCTCACCCAAGTTCCAGTCTGACCAAAGGCCAGCAATGGCTCGCAGGAGGGCTAGCTAAGTGCTTTGGGGCTATCACTGTTCATCAAGTCATAAGGGGTGGAGTAAGTCAGGTTTGGATGGGGCCTCTGAATTTGGAACAGCAGAGCACCACGCTCCAAGGATCCCCCACCCATTGTCTAGGAGTAGTAGTGCACAGTGCATGTATGTCTGTCTCACTGCTGTGTGAACTGTGCCTGATACAAGACAGAGTCCTGCAGGGTTGTCGGTGGAGAGGGACTGAGAAGGTAAGTCTTTCTGAGGTGATGATTTTTGGTGGGGTTTGGAAGTCTTGGTATCCTGAGCCCTCAGCTGCAGAGAGGGCAGCAAAAATGAAAAATAAATAGAAGGGAAAAGAAAATCATTAAAGCAGATTCAAAATCTCAACTCGCCTGTTGGGGTTGAGTTTGGGGGAACTTTTGGGTTGGTTCTTATCTTATCCAAACTGGTTTAACCATCTGTATTTTCCACTCACTGGTGCCAAGTTATACCAGCATCACATATCTCTGCTCTCCAAAGACACCAACTCATACCTTCTCGTGTTTGGTACCAATGAGTAAGTAGGTGGGACTCTGATCCTGCGGGTGAATCACCAGGGTGAAATGGGATGAGAGGAGACCCCCTGCAGTGGCTTCATAATCTTCATCCGAGTCACAGGAACGGTCCACCTCCTCCACCTTTGACTTGCGTATGTGCAAATGCCCCAAAGGACACTGGGAAAAGGAAATGAATTAAAATAAGTATCCTGTCTTTGTGTAGAGAAGATGGAGAAAAAGAAGAAACTGAAACCAGGAAACCCTGGTCAGATTGCTGGGAGTGCTAGAAAATGCAAGAACTAAACTGTAATTCTATGTTCAAATGGTATAAAAGTGATAGTATCATTTTGCATTTCTGTAGCACCTCTCCTCCTTCATGAGCCTAAAGTACTTTACAAACTATGGCCCCAATCCTTCTCCCATTATTATTATTATTGTATTGTACTAGCACTAGAATCCCAGTCAGGAATTAGGGCCCTTATCTCTGGGTGACTGGACCCTTTAAGGAGCAGGGTCCAGTGCACATGGGACTCATCAGCTGCCTCCTAATTGGCTTTAAGTGAAGACACCTGGGCTGTAGGGCAAGGGCAGCACAGGTGAGAACTGTGTGATAGCAGGGTGAGATTCAGAGAAGGGCAGGTGAGAGCCCCCAGGAGAAGCAGAGGAGAGCTGTACAGAGACCCTGTAGGAAGAGCAAAAGGTGAAGAATGTTGTTGATGAGGTTTGGGCAGAGGTGGGCGGAGCCCCTGCTGAGTTACAAGAGAACTTGTACAGAGGCCTTAGGAACAAGGAGAAGGACCAGCCTGATTAAGGGAAGCTGAACATGAAACATGAGAGTGGATGCTGGAGGGTGAGTCCCAGGGTGGGGGTAGGATTCACATGGGTAGGGAGGCCTGGGTGAGTGGAATGCTCCGGGAAGCTCTCCTGCAGCAAGGCTTAGTGGAGGGCTGTAGGAAGCTGAGCTCAGAACAAGGGCTTGACATTCCCTGAGCAGGGGTGGGATTTGCAGGCACAAAGACAAAGGAAGTGAGAGAGAGACAAGTGGAGCGATTTGGGAGACAGCAGGAACATTCTTTGTTAGTTATGTGTCTTTGGTAGTTAGTTATGTGTCTTTAAAGACTATTAATGTATTTGTATTTCTAGTAGGAGGTGTAGACATTTTTGCAGAGTGGGAGTTACTAGTTGGGGCTGAAGTGAGGGAGAGGATGGGATGGTTGGAGTAAGAAAGGATAGTAGGTAAAGGAAGATAGAAGCTACATGAGACATAGCAGAAGGAACACAAAGTACCTTGTCCTCATTATTTCGATAGTAGTAAAAGGTTTTCCCAATCAGTGCGCACCAAACCAACTTAGAGTGACCATGCTTCACCTACAGAAGGACAAAGGAATGAAAGCTTTTAACCTAGGGACTGGATCCTACTGCATTGCCAGCAGTAGTTTTGGGGATTTTTTTCTTTCCATTCAAATCTCTTGTTGGAAGGTTCTCTATACTGGTTATTCTGAGCTAGTGTAAACTATCTTTCATTTGTGATCCCTGCAAAGATGCAGGGAAACATTTTCAAAAGCACCTAAGCCAGTTAGATGCTTTTGAAAATGGAATGTAGGTGCCTAAGTAATTGAGGGTATGTCTAGACTGTACAGAAAAATGTGTGGTGCTGAGTGTGAGACCAGGTCAAATGACTTGGGCTTGAGCTACAGGGCTAAAAATAGCAGGGTAGATGTACTGCTCAAGCTGGAGCCTGGGCTCTGAAACCCAGAGAGGTGGGAGGGTCTTCTGTTTTTAGCCCTGCGGCCTAAGCCCCAGTCAACTGACCCGGGCTCCAAGACTCGGTGCCAGGGGTTTTTCTTTGCAGTGTACACATATCCTGAGATCCTTTTGAAAATTTTACCTGTTGTTATTGTGTTTTGAAATGCAATATACAAAATACATGAATAAAAATGTTGAAATAATGATAAATATTCAACATACCAAAGCAGACCAATGGACTATCTAGTCTAGTGACCTTTTCCCTGTTACACAGGAACAGACCAATGGGCCATGTAGTCTGGTGACCTATCTCCTATGGTTCTCAACCAGGGGTACATGTACTCTTGGGGGTACGCAGAGGTCTTCCAGAGGGTACATCAACTCATCTAGATATTTGCTTAGTTTTACAACAGGCTAAATAAAAAGTACTAGCAAAGTCAGTACAAACTAAAAGTTCATGCAGACAATGACTTGTTTATATTGCTCTATATACTATACACTGAAATGTTAGTAAAATATTTATATTATATGGTAAAAATGAGAAAGTAAACAATTTTTCAGTAATAATGTGCTATGACCCTTTATATTTTTATATCTGAGTTTGTAAGCAAGTAGTTTTTAAGTGAGATGAAACTTGAGGGTATGCAAGACAAATCAGACCTCTGAAAGGGGTATAGTAGTCTGGAAAGGTTGAGAGCCACTGCCCTGAGCAAACTACAGACCAGCCAGACTTTAGTCTTCACTTGGACATTGGCCAGTGCAGCATGAAGGAGCCCCATAATGCATCTTGTGCAACACTGTTCTATGGGGAGAATAAAAAATTCTTTCCTGACTCCAAGTAGTGATCATTTTTTGTCCTGAAGAATGAGAATCCATAGTGCCTGGAAGTGTATCCTGACTAAAATAACTGCCGATGCTATTCTTATATGAATAAGTGTCCAATCCATTTGAAACCTTCCTAGATAATTTTCTTGATAATATCCTATAGCAGCAAGTTCCATACGTTAATTATATGTGACATTATAAAAGCATTTACTTTAATTGCTGTAAAATATTTTGCATTGTTCTTGCACTGTACTATTGGAGAGGGTCAATGTGTCCTGATAGGGTGCTCTATTCCATTCTTCAATGTATATAATTATCATATCCTCTTTCCCTGATCTTTTGAACTTCAGGAATCCACCTCTGCCTCTCTGTAACCCCCAAGTTTCCAGGGAGAATTAAAACACACACTTCTTGCAGGCCCTCGGTATATAAACCCAGAGGGCTGTTGTCTGTGAGGCCATTGGGTGTGGAGGGAGACTGACTGGGGTAGAGCCACCTTACCTTGGTGAGCCAGCCTTTCACAGTGGGTTTGGCATCATTCTGAGGGACAGCAGCAGAGCTGGTCACCTGCACCTTGAGAACACTCTGCAGAACACGGATCCATTCTTCCAGGATGTTGGGAGAGTCTGCTGTCAGGAAGTAGATCCTCTTTTCAGTGATGAGCTGGAGGGAAAGGAGGCAAGGAAATGTCACAGTCTGATCACGTGTGATCTCTCCTTCAGATGTGGAGTCATATGGTCATATGGGTATTTTTATAAGAGTAGAGGAGTTAACCCTTATGTCCTTGGCCAAATTCAAACTCAAATAGTTACATGCTACATCTGTAAATTCCCCCCATATTTTTGCTGGATACTAGATTCTTCTTCATTTCCTCTCTTGTTCTGCAATGTTGCTTAGGTCTATTAAGTAGCTGCTATATGTCACTATAGAGGTGGTTGCATTTTAGTGGTGGGTGAAGTACTGTCTATTTCTTTATTTATACATCCATATTTATAGCCTATTTTTGCCCTCTGCCCTCAATAGCTTCCAAAGTGCTTTGGAGTCCTTTGAAAGGAAAGCTGTTTCATGAATACAAGATATTACCATTAACTCTCAGTTAACTTCAGTGCGAGAAGGGCAGAAGGGAGCTCACTCTATGCCAGTCCCACTCAGAATGCAAGGGAGGCTTTAATATCTCATCTCCTTTACAAAGAAGTCCCCTGACATTGATGCCTTGCCCTAGGACAAGTAGGGCTAGTGATGGGCCAATTTCAAATGGTTTGGAGACTCAGTTTCGAGATGCACCCAAAATTGTAGATGTTTCTCCAAAGCTTATGAGAATGGTCTCGCCGAGAAGATTCCTGGTACCACTGCTTTTGGTTGGGCCAGAAGCAGCACAATAACAGTCTCTCTCACAAAGGCTCAACCTTTCTTAAGAACGTGCTGGCTGCACAGAGGGAAATGCAGAGGGGAGAAAGTTATCTGAACTTCTTTAAACATCAGAAAGCTGGGTTTAGGTTGCATTTCGGACCTTTGCTCATTTTTATACAAAACTGACTGCCTCCCCAAGCTGAAACACAAGGCAAATAAAAGCCAGGAAAGTCAATACACATCTGTCATGACCAAGTACACCATCCAGACTGAAGTAACTCCTCTCCCACTCAGCCCTGTTTACATCCTTGAGCATGTGGTTATGTGCAAGGTCAAAAGGCAATTCTCACCTGAAACGTCTGGGACCCTTCACCCCGAATGATCTGGCAAGAAGAATTCAGCTCAACCTGCCCCTGAGGCTTGCGGATAACATCGCTCTGTGGAGAAGAAGGCAACAATCTCAAAAGGATCAGCACTAGCTTCACCAGCCAGCTAGAAGTATGGAGTATGAGACATCACACCTGGATGCATTTTAGGCAACATGTGGCTGCCACCCTAGGGACAGACTGAGAGGTGCCTCCTCCACCAGGCTAATGAGAACTTAGCTCCCAGGGATGGAAGTACAGCACACCCATGCCCATAGGCACCACCAATATGAGATATCCCCACACTATGCTAATCAGGAATGTGCAGAGACGGAAGAGCAGGATGCTTTTTATTTAAAACTATTTCTCTGTTTAGGAAGTTTTAACAGATTTTAGAAATCTGTAAATGTCAGAACCAATACAACAATCATTACAACAGTGAACTTTTGTTTAGAGAAACATTATACGGTAATAGCAATCAGATCTCTCTTTTTAACGGGGTGTTAACATGTTACAGAGTGAGCATCTTCACACTATCCATGACATGTTCTTTTAGTGTTTTGTTTTGGCTTTTTAAAAAAAAATTTTTGAGTGAAATCTCTGATTACATGCATTTAACAGACCAGGTAAGTCTATCAGATGTTAATATTCAAAAAAATTGGAAAGGTGTGCTGGGTTTTTGGTGTTTTTGGCAGGTGAATGTACTTTGTCTGAATATTGAATAAATGGCTGTCTGTTTTGCTGGGTACGTAATTGGTGCATTAAATTTTCCATAACAACTCCCATATTTTTTTTGAAAAATTCCACCAGAGTTGAACTATTTTTCTTCCCCAATGAGCGGCTATCAGTAGCAGAGCAGCTACTAGCTGATGAGAGACTAATTCTTAATTTCCTTTTGTGTGATCATTTCCACTAGGAAGCCCCCAGGAGGATTACCAAAAGTGAATCAATGAGTGATCTGCAGGGCTGGCCTTTATGCCATCTTTAGGATTTCTTATACTGTGCACTTTCAAGGGTACATTCTTACACAGGTATGGAAATCCATGTAAGACTAACAAACTAATTGCCCTTTGGCTGACTGGTGTACAAGTGCATACTTTAGTAGCAATATTGATAGGCACCAGTTAACCTTGACTGGCTGGTGCTTCTTAGTCATAAAACTGCATAATTTCCTTTTTTACCTTTAAAGCAGATGTTATTTGAGCCAAATGGGTATCCTTCAGAAAATGGAAACCCAGCCCAAGTTAAGTCTATAGAAAAGAAAATGAAATAATGGTAGGTAAAATGTAAGATAGAAGTTAGGAGTGCAAAGTGGGAATTGAAGAGTAAATAGCCAAAAACATAGAAACAAATAATGACATTTTTTTTTAATAGAAGTAGGAAGTCTGTGAGGGAACTGTTGAACCTGATAGACTACCAGAGAGTAAAGAGAAAATTTAAGGAGAATAAGGACATTGCAGAGAAGCTAAGTAATTTCCTTGCTGCAGAGACATTCCTCAGACCTACTTTTTTGATGTGTTTAAGATGAGGTGCTGGAACAAAGTGATAAATTTAAGAACAACAAGTCGTTAGGTGCAGATGAGATTGATTCAGGAGTTCTGAAGAAATTTAAGAATGAACTGGGTGAGCTGCTAATAAAGTTATGCACTCTCTCATCAAAATAAGTTCTTTGACAGAGGACTGGAGGATAGCAAATATTATATCTATCTTAACAAAGGCACTAGGAATAGGTCTGGGAATTACAAGAGAGTAAGACTTACTTGAGTACCAGAAAAAATGGTTGAACAGTATTTAAAAAACAGAATTATTAATACTTTGAAAAATGTGATATGTTAGAGAGTAATTAGCATCGCTGCTGTAAAGGAAGAGCGACCCAATTTTCCTAGCTTTTTGAACAGCTTCACAAAATAGTGGATAAAAGAGAGAACATTTGCTCGATGTGTAGCAGATGTCAAAAAGAAAAAAGATGCATAAGGAAAGGAATAGAAAAGAACACTGAAAGTATTGTAATGCCATTACAGAATTCAATTGTGTACCCTCACCTGGAATAATGCATTTAGTTCTGGTCACGCTATCTCCAGAAATGTGAGGACAGGTCAGAGATGAGTAACAAAAATTATTAGGGGCCTAGGTAGGCTTCTGTGTGAGGAGAAAATAAAAAGACTGCAACTGTTTAGAGAACAGATGTAAAGAATGAATGATATGGTGATGGTGAATTGGGTGTTCCTGTTTACACTTCTTTGAATATCTCTTTTTACATTAACTTTTTACACTAACAAATTTAAAATTAACAAAAGGAAACCTATTTTTTTACCCACTGCATCTGTGGAACTCACTGCCACTAAATAGTGAGATGTCAAAAGTTTGTAAGATTTTTAAAAGAATGAGGGCTTATGGATAATGAAAACATTTAAAAATTACCATAGGTAGGATTTAAAAAAAAAATATTAAAACCCACTCATATTTCAGGTCATAAGCCAGCCACAAACTGATGGGAGTGAGGAAGAAATATCCCCTAGGAAGGGATAAATGTCCACTGTAGAATTTCTTGTGCACACACATACACCCCACCCTGTGATGCATCTCATGTTGGCCACTTTTGTAGCTAGGATACTGGACTAGAAGGTCCTGTTAGCTGATGTGGCAATGCCTACATTCCAAGGAAATCATACGAAAGAAAATGTTAACGTTACACAGTTAAAACTCAGGACATATGAAAATTAAACTGGCAACACAATACAGCTCCTTGTGTGTATATATTGTAGTACTCTTTAAATGATCACATACCACTAGGTGGAAAAAAATGGTAGGCTATTGTATTATTTGAGAAACAGTATGGGACTGAATCGTATGTTTGTACAAGGGGAAGAGTTAAGAGTCTGTGGTCAGTCCTAATTTTCTAACTTCTTCACATCTGAGTGCCTACCTGCATGCCCTTAATGTTGCACTAGCATTTATTTTTGCATTTGCTTTCATATTACAGTAAGATCAATGTGAGGATAAACACTTTTTTTCTTTCAGTGGTCTGTGTGTTGTCAGTCAACAAGTTTCAAGCCAGTTCCTAGTGGATACGTTGTTACTTCACAAAAACCACCATTACACACGGCGCCTCTGTCTGATCAGAGAAACCAATGACTGAATGGAGACTCCCCTCATCCTTGGGGTCGTACCCAGGGTTGGGGTGAGGCACATTTGCAGGGTAGTGGGGGGCAAGTCTGCACTGCAGCTGCCCATGTGGTCTCTGTTATGTGAATAAACAGAGGATTTCAGTTGCCAGAGCTATCCATGTGGCACCTTTCACCGGTTAATGAAACTAACTCAGACTTCAAACGGCCTTTCCCCTGTGTCTGGCACTGGTGTGTTTGCTTCTCACTCACCGGAGACTTGTAGTACATGATTTGTCCATTTCTCAGAACAAACCAACGTCTCTTCCATGTCTTCACCTGGCTGCCCATTTTCAGCAAATAGCCTGATTTCTCCATGGGCTCCTAGAGAATAAAGGATAGGTGGATTATCCTGAGCCCAAGATGAAAGCAACTGAGAAGTGCCCACACCAAGGGCTGCCACCTGCCAGATCTCCAGCATCCCCCATCTTCTCTCCAGCTCAGATTGTCAGATGTCAGGGCCCACATCACTGCATAACTTTGAGAATCTGCTACTGCTCATGTATGTGTAAGTACTATGGTGGATGTGTGGGGCAGTGAAGAAGATATCAGAAGGCAGGACTGGTCATGCTTTCACAGATTGCCTGAATCATTGAAAATTATTATTTCCCCATACAACGTGCTAAGCACTCTTCAAACATAAATGAAGTAAGGGTAAGCTCTAGGCAGCAGTAAGTCGCAAGCCTCTTGCATATATACTCCTTTACTTTCAAGAATAAGAGAATAAAAAAATGGGTGGAGGGGTGGGTAAATAATGGATTCACATGAGAAATTCATTGATTTTTAAGGCCACTATGATCATCTAGTGTGGCCTCCTGAATAACACAGGCTATAGAGTGTGACTAAGTGGTCCCTGCGTGAAGTCTATAATTTGTGGCTGAGGTGGGGAGATGGGAGGTTAAACAAAATACATCTCATGCCACTGAGCTATGTGCTTCACCCTTTGTCCTTACCTTGCTGCTAGGCAGGAGTAATGTGGTGGCTGCAAAGGAGCATTCTCATTGATGCAGCACGTTGTAGCTGTGCTTGCAGAAGCAAGCCCATACCAGCAATGATAAAATAACACTGGGTATTTATGGAACGCTTTTCATTTGGTAATCTCAAAGCTCTTTACAGAGATGTGCAATTATCTTTACTCCCATTTTATAGAGGAGGAAACTGAGGCACAGAGCGGTTAAGCAACTTGCTTGATATCACACAATCAATCAGTGGCCGAGTTGGCAATAAAACTTGGGTCTTGTGACTCCTGCTTTGTTGCTCTAATCACTAGATCAAAATGCCTCCCATGTTTCCAAATGAAGAACTTTTTGTTTCTATACAAATGGGTGAGGTCACAACCATCACCTAAAGAAGAGTGGGATGTGCAGAAAAGTGGTATGGATAATCAAACTTCATGCTGATGGCCCCGGGGTCAGGAAGGACTATATTGCCAGTGCTCAGCACTACACAGTTGGCCAAGTACATTATGGGGGTTCCTATGAAGTATCAGGCAGTGGCTGATGACAGAGACAAGCTGGATCAACAGTCTGGTTTGGCATGGCAGATCCTTCATACTGTAGCTTTGCCACTCCCCTTTCAGGGTCAGTGCTGTGTCCATATCCCAGAATTGATGTCCAAGGGGGCATAAAACTTACACTGCAGACTCCACCATCAGTGGAATAGGAAGATGTCCGCTGCAGCTTGTGCTCTGGCTCTGAATAGTCACCATCCAGGGAGTAGGCATCAGGAGGAATGGCATAATCACTCTCTGAGCTCAGCGAGGACATAGAGACACCTGCCAGGAATTAAGGGACAATGGGAATTCTATGTGCTCAGGATCTGTGTGAGATCTGTAACTTGCACCCTGAGCCTGCGCTGTCTGAAAAAGCCTCCAGTTCAACCCCAAAGCTACTTGGCTCAAGGTGAGCAAATCAATTAGATATTGTTCCAAATCTTGGACATCCAAATCCCACCACCCAGGCCTGTGAACCCATTCTTCTGTAAACACGAGAATGGGAAGGAATTCTATAATGTAATGAATTCAGGGCTGCCTAAACACAGGCAAGATACTCACTATCCAAACTACACATGAGAATTTTAACTAATAGAGCTCAAGAACCCCTGCTGTCAAACCACAAGCCTCTACCACTTGAACTAAAGGAGAACCCTGATCATCTGTTACTAATAGTACAGCTTCACTTTCTGTAATCCTTCTGCCTCTAGATGCCAGTGGCACACAGACACATTAGCCAGTACAGCACGAGAAGAGACCATTTTAAACCACGTACAGCATGAGAAGAGACAATTTTAAACCATATACACAGAATTCAGGTTTATTGTTCGCCACCTGCAATGACAGTGCTGCTTTTTGGAAAGTTAGATTGGATCCATACGTCAGTTCTCATTCTCATGTTTTTCACCTTCACTTATACTGATCAGGATGCAATTTATCTGATGCTCCAAAGGCAGGAAATAATTGTGCACCTTTTTAAGTGCCATTTGGCTTCTGGTGCAGAATTTAACAGCTGTGACAGAGCTAACAGGAGCCAACAAGAAGTTGATTGACATGAGTTGGCACTAGCATGCCTAACAGATGGCCTGGAAAGAAAAAGGTGTTTCTTTTAGCATACAACTAATGTGTAAAAGCTCATGATTCCAAGGATCTATGTGTCACAATCATTTGGCTGTAACAATCAAATGGAGAGATCCCCAAACTGGTCCTGGTGTCAGAGTTCCACCGTAGACTAAGAACTATTCTAGAAGACTGGTTTCTACTGAGCAATGGTTGGCAGCCCAAGTCTGCCTGCTCTCCCCAATTTACTGGGTTCGCCTTACCTCGTTTCACAGCACGAGGGCTTCCTGGCATGCTGGTCTTTCTGATCTCAGATCCACCATTGGAGGTCCTGAAGCTGGCATGGGAGCTGCAGTCATCATCAGAGCCTGAGGACTCATCTAAGAAAGGAACGTTGCTGATCTGGGTGGCTTTCTGGAAAACAAGTCTTCAAGATCAGAATGCGAGGAAGGAAGATCTCCAGTACAGACACATGCTACAATTCATAAAGAGACAGCACAAACAGAACAGGGCCAGTCTTATTTCTTCAAAGCTACCCAGGCCCTCTCACCCCACTCACCATCATGCTGAGGTTTTCAACTCACATTCCTCTTTCTCCAGGGACTCTCCAGGCCATGTTCCCCTCCAGGTCCCATATTCCTGAGTCTCCCCAGATTCTGTTTTCCTAGGGCTTCACAAACCCAATCTTTCCCCTTGGGCTCCCAAAATCCATCTTCTATTTCATTCTCATTCACCCTCCGGCCTCCATCCTCCAAGACCTCACTAGTCTCCACCATACCCATCATCCTGAAGCTTCCCAAGAACTGCCTGGTCTAAAACATATACCAGGGTTCTGTCCTCCCTGAATGGGGATCTGTAGCTTCAGTGGACTGAACCTTTGTAAATTTCACTTTATGCAAATTTGATGATGTATTCAGGGACTTAGCAAGTTGCCAATATTGCCCTCAGTTTGGCAAAGATAAAATAGTTTTAAATATATCTATTACTACCCTGTGTGTATGTGGCATCTGCTACTCCACTGCAGCCTGTCAGTCTGCAGGGCTCCCTGGCATTCTCAAGCCCTCTTGTCTGCTCAGTGTTGTCCCTTTCTACTCTCAAGATGGTGGCAATTCTCCCCATTCTTTCCTTAACACAAAAGGTGAAGTATAGTAATCCCTTACCCCCTTCAGCGTAGTGTAGACTGGAACCGTGACATTTCTGTAGATAAGGCAAGTGAATGGCCCAGAAGCTGAATATGATGGAAAATTCGAAACTAGAAAATTTAGAGAGAGAACAAAGACTGGTGAAAAAACAGCAGGTTTTACTGGAGGGAAGTAGATGTGAAGGCACAATGTAGCAATAGGGAACCTCAACAAGACGAACTAGTGAGAAGGAGGTAGATCTGGAAGACTTGATCTTGCAAAGATTGTGGGGATTACTAATTTTGGAATGTTCTCGAAGGTGACTGCACTTCCTCTTCCACTGTGCCTATAGGACACCTCACCCACCCTTGCATTCCTCCCAGGGTGATGGCAGCCAGGCACAGTGAACCACATAGTGAGAGGCAGAACCAGGAGATTTTAGCATTCTGGTGGAGAAGTGCATGACCAACCATGACTTAACTGAACTAGGGTGAGACTGTTTGGCCATCTTACTAATAGAGAACACAAGAAAGGTATTCCATTGCTCCCCACTTTGTGGGCCCAGGGCTAGCCTTAGATCTATTTAATCCCTGTAGCTACATAGGGTCAACTTACCAAGGTTCACACACATACCACAGAGATGCCAGCCAGAGCACTATGCCCAAGGAAGTCAGTGCCAGAGGACCATGCCAAATATTTAATTCCCTAACTGCCTTCCCCATCTTCATTTTGGAAGGTTCCATGCCTAGCTTCCTGTGCCATTTTGGTAGGTCACCAAAGGTTGTGGGAGCTCAGAAATAGGTGGAAGATGATGGTGGGTTCACTACAGCCTGAGAGCAGATCACAGGCAGGCAACAGCAGGATATGCAGAGAAGTGTCTTGTCATAAGTGCGGAAAGAGGTAAATTGCGCCCCCCCTCTTCCCCTAGAAGTTACTTAACACAGAGGCCAAAAAAAAACCCAAGGATTGGTCCTTCAGGGTATTTCTGTGCTGCAACTGAGGGCAAGCCTTCCAGCCCAGGTCCACAGACTCATGCTAGCATGGTTCATGCTAGCGTGCTAAAAATAGCAGTGTCAACATTGCTTTGACATTGCAGCTCTCACTCCCTCCCCCAGGCTCGAGAGCCCGAGCAACATCTACATAGTTATTTTTAGTGCACTAAATCAAACGCTGCTTAGCACAAATATGTGGACCTGGACTGGGAGGCTCACTCTAAGATGCAGTGTAGGCATACCCATCTAGGCCCAGATATCTTCCTCAACCTGGCTGACAGCCAGGGTGAGATCTGATTTGAAAACAGGCAAGAAAAGGAGAAAACATGAACAGCCAGAGGCTAATGTCTTACAACCTCAGCCTAAGCTCTCTCTCTGGATGGATCTTATCTCAAACTTACTCCAGCTGGGAGAGTCAGTCCCGAGGGCCACCTCCGATAGTCTCATGCCAGACTTGGCTACTGCATAGATCCGACTCTCCTGGAACAATAGCATTGCATAGGGTGATGGTCAGAAAAAGCACCAGAATATAACAATCAAATTGTAAGTCAACTGAACTATTTCACTTGTTCAGATTTAATGGCCTCACATTCCTTTCTGTCCTGACTGGCAGCCGCATCCATGAAGGAAAGAATCTCTAAGGAGAAACTGATCCATCCCACTGCATGGGGGAAGGGAGCTGTAGTGGTGATATCCAGTCCCACCCCCTGAATCACAGCTGAATTGCTGGTAGTGCTACAGAGATCATATCCTCAAGCTGGTACATCTACACTCAATCATCAATTTAAATAATAATTTAGAAATGCTGGTTTCATTGCTATGAACACTGCATTAAAATGTACTAAAAAAAAGGTCTAAAGTGAACATCTGTGAAAGATTCCCATTCTTTGCCAAGGGAATGGAGGCAATAGCTGGAATTATTTGAACAAGCCTTGTCCTGAGTTACCATAACATATGGCATTTCCTCTCTAAAGATTTCAAAGAGCTTCACAAATGACACAAATTCCACAGGAAAAAAATCTGACACTAATGCAACATTAAGATTGAGAAATCAAGCAGTCAAAAGTGGGCAAACACAGAGTTAAGATTGGAAGAAAATCCTTAATTCTGCATCCTCGTGCTTATTCCTTAAAAACGCTATCGCCATATAATTAAACATGGTCAAATAATATATAATATTACACATAAAAAACTACATGAAAATAGCATTAAGGCTGGAAAATCAAGCACACAAAATTTAGAATATGCCAATATTCAGGTTAACCATATGCATGATAATACAGTCTTTAATTACATGAGCACACACACTTTTTTCCATAGGATCCCTGCCTCATTCAGTGCACAAGCACGAACAGTACTCATTGAATGAGTAACTGTTCAATAGTTTGGTTTCTCCTCATTGTTCACTGGGTGGCCCCATGTCTTATTTAATACACCCAGTTCAAATCTGGCTCTGAAGACAATTATTAAATTCCTTATGGAAATTCTATGGCATTCATCACTACAGTATCTGAGATTTTCACAAATGTTAATTAATTTATCTTCACAACATCCTTGTGAGATGAGTGGGTGGTTTTATCCCCAGGTAGGAAACTGAGGCACAGAGAGATCAAGGTCAAAAGTGTCCACTAATTTTGGGTGCCCCACTTGAGACACTTAGGACCTGATTTTTTCAGCGAGCTTAGCATTACACAGCACTTTATATGTTCAAAGCACAGCTCCCATTGACTTCAGTTGCAGCTGTTAGTGCTGAGCATTTTAGCAAATCAGACCCCAGGGCACCCAACTCAAGCTGGGCACCCAGAAAATGAGGAATGCACAGTTAGTGACCACCTGTGAAAAGTTAGGTTTAAGTCAGTGGTGCCCAAACTTCTCCTGTCACGCCCACCCTTACTAATAATGCAATCTGTCCGCATGCCCCCTCCATTCCTGCACAGTTGGCTAAGCAGAGGAGCTTGGGCTGAAGGCAGAGCTAGGGCTAGAGACAGTGCTGGCCAGGGTGTGAACAGAGAATGAGGGCAGAGCTGGGCTGGGGGCAGAGCGGAGCTGCGGATGGGGCTGGAGCAGAGGGGTGCAGTTAGGGTGACCAGATGTCCCGATTTTATAGGCACAGTCCCAATTTTGGGGGCTTTTTCTTATACAGGCACCTATTACCCCCACCTCCTGTCCCGATTTTTCACACTTGCTATCTGGTCATCCTAGGTGGAGCAGAGCTGCAGCTGGGACTGGACTGGGGACAAAGCAGGGCTGGGGGCACTTCCTCCCTGTTCCCCATGGGGGCTGGCCTGCCCCCCCCCCAAGTTCCACCCCCCTGAATGTTCCTCCATGCCCCGCTCCCAACGGGACCACACTCCAGTTTGGGGACCACTTTTTTAAGTGACTCGACTAGCATCACACAGGAACTCTGTGGCAGAGGCAGAGATAAAACCCATTTCTCCAGGGCAGCATTCAACAGCCTTAACCATGAGACCGTCCTTTCTCCTCCTGCAATCCCCTGCCTCATTCGCCACACACCTCCCAAATTCTGAAACAAGTCAGGCAGGAGTCCTACAGACAACAGCCTCCTTCACAATACAACCCTGATTCATCTGCACAGAAGGCTCATCCTATGCACTGAATAAAGGAGGGATCCTGTGAAAAAAATTGTATGTGATCATGTAATTAAAGGCTATGTCTGTACTACGAGCTGGGGGTGTGATTACCAGCGCGCATACACATCCTCATGGTAGCTCAATGAGAGCTAGTGCGAGTTGTGCACACGAGCTGGGAATTACATCCTTCACTCATAATATAGATGTAGCTGACTGTATCATAAAGCACATGCACAAGGGGGCCAAATTAAGGTTGCACAGGCAACCTTAATTCTGACATTTCCTAACTTTTGAGGGCTTAACTTTCCAACCTTAAAAATGTTCTTTTAATGTAGTTTGTGTGTGTCATTTCCTGGGTTTTTAAAAAACAAACTAAATAAACAGCCAGATGGTTCCTCAGCAGGGTTGGAACATTTAGATCCCCCAAACAGACATCTGCCACTCAAACTAATGGAGTAACTGGTAGTAATAGTTGTAGGCTGTTATCTTCTATGTGGGCTGGACACTAGAGGGGGACGAGACATATGCTTTGCCAGTGGCACACTTTACTTTTGGTGATAGCAGAATAATGTTGAGACTTTGGAATATGGAGTTCCTTTTCAGATTCTGGAGGGAAGCATTCTCTAGTGGTGACAGATCCTTCTGACCCTGTCTCCTACAACAGTCTGTCCTAGTGCTATTTCTCCCCTTCCCGCCTATCTGGCTTGTAATTTCACATGGGGACAGAAGAACCTTCAACTGTAGATTTGCATTTCTTGACTTTTGAGTTTGAACTCTCAAGATTAATATTTCTTTGGTGGGAATTTTTTCCAGAGAATCTTTTGCTTTTGTTTTTTTAAAGAAAATAAAAGTTTCCAATGTGAACAGTATGTTCCAATATCTAGAACTATTTGGCTTGATAAAGATGGCTGCCTTCATAAGTTAACTAAGGTTGCCAGAAGCCAAACAGCCCAGATAAAGGTCACTATAAGCCTTCACCTAGGCAACCCAAGCCCGACCATTATTGACAGAGGCACCCAAGTACTGATGAAAGTATATGTAGTGCTACCTGCGTTTCTTACCCAGGATGGGAATCTGTGCAGTGGTGGAGTAGGAGGTTTGCCTCCTGGGTCTAGTGGTCCAGCTTCAGAATTCCCAGCTTCATTTTTGCCTGAACCAGGATGCTGATCAATCTCCACACCCATCCCAGCCTCTTCCCCCACTGGGCATCTGTCTGTCTCCATCTTCTCTGGCAGCTCATCATCATCAATGTCTGTCTCCTCCACTTGTGCAGGACAGAGTGTTGAGGTTGTTATGGGCTGGAAGGTGCCAACCTCTATGCTCATTACATGATGGAAGCGATCAGCACCTGGCTGGGGTTGGCTGTAATGTCTCTTTGCTAGCTGGATACTGTCTCTTGGGGTGCTGGGTGTCCGGATTTTTGGGAGAGTCAGACTATTGCCTAGTCCACATTCCCTCCCTGGAAAGCTTGGCTGTGTTGAAGTAACGGATGATGGCAAATCCAGTGTTGGCTCTGCAGTTGGGAGACAGCCATCAGGGGTACTCATCATCTCCCCGGAGGAAGAGGAGTCCAGCCTGTGGGAGCGGAACTTGGCACTCAGCTCATCTGAAGAGTTTCCCAGCTCTGATGCCATCTGATCTGAGGTGCTAAGAGAGTTCTGGTTTCTCCCCAAGGAAGACTGGAAAGCCAGGGCTTCAAGGACACTTGTGGACTCAACGGCGAGGTCCAGTAGTGTGGGATCAGGGCTCCCTGAGCTAGTGTCAGAGATTACAGTAGGGAACGTATCTTTCTCTGAAGAGGGCTTCCAGTTCGATGGGTCAGGGATGACCCTGAGCATGTTCTGTGAGGGCAATGATTTATTGTCTTCTTCTGCAATGGAGGCTTCATCAACAAGGATCATACCTGGTGTAGGGGGAACACCTTTAGCAGCTCTTCCCAGACACTCCTGTTTGACACCCAGCCCAAGGAGCACGGACTTCTGGTCTGGTTTCTCAAGCAAGGGTGACAATAGCATTCTGGGCACCAAAGGGTTATAGCTCCAAAGAGATTCAATAGGAGGGATGGTTGTTAAATCTAAAAAGAGAGAAGAAGGATGGTTAGGGCATTTAAATGTTTTTTGTCCAAAGTGTTGCTTGTTAGGACGAGTTCCTGTCAGATGTATTTCAGCCACATGGTATGTTTACACTGCATGTGGGAGCAAACCTCCCAGCGCAGGTCCACAGACCTACATTAGCAGGGCTAGCATTAGCATACTAAAACCAGTGCTTAATTTGTGCCATGGCTTAGCCCCAGCACCTGTGGGCTTACCACATCAGTTATTAAATTTAAAAAATTGCTTGAGACCCAGGACCTAATTGCTTGAGCCCCAGCACCTCTTTCATTACAAATTAAGCACTGACTAAAAATAAGATTGGCAGAGGCCCTGGAGGTTTTTCGCCTTCCTCCGCAGCATGGGGCAGGGGTCGCTTGCTGGAGGATTCTCTGCGACTTGAAGTCTTTAAATCATGATTTGGGGACTTCAACAGCTGAGTCAAGGGAGAGAATTATTCCAGGAGTGGGTGGGTCAGCTTTTGTGGCCTGCATCATGCGGGAGGTCAGACTAGATGATCATAATGGTCCCTTCTGACCTTAAAGTCTATGAGTCTATAACTGTAGATATTGTGGCTCGGGCTCTCAAGTCGGGGGGTGGAGAAAGTAGGCTTGAGCGCCTGAGCTGCAGCCCAAATCACAACGTCAAAGCAATATCTACACAGATATTTTTAGCACAGTAGCATGAACCCTGCAAACATAAGCCTGTGGACCCAGGCTGGGAGGCTCACTCCCAGATGCAGTGTAGACATATTCCTTGGAACAGACCAATGGTCCAGCTATAATAGTGTCCTTTTTCTGACAGCAGCCAATACCCTGTGGATCAGAGGGAAGAGAAATGCCCCCAGTAACTTATATACCCATGCAACATTATGTCACTGGTGAGCTAATGGGCCAGAACCTCAGCTGGTGTAAATCAGTATAGCCCCTGTGATTTCAGTGGAGCTACACTACATTAAACTAGAAGAGTATCTGGCTTGATTTCCTTCTATCCCCATCTGGTGATCAGTGGATGCCCTGAAGCATGAAGATTTGAGAGCCTTTGTAACTATTACCACCAGCTAAAGATGCTACCTTCATTCATATGAATGTCTAAATTCCTTTAAAATCTTTCTAAGCTGTTTTCCCCAATAATATCCATGGTATCAAATCTCTTAAATGTATAATATGGTTTGTTCATAAGAATTTCCTTTTTCATTTTTTTTTTTTTCATTCCAAGTGTTGTTATGTTACAGGATGGGATAAACAGGAATGCCTGGTTGGCCTTCCGAATTTCCTTTATTTAATGTCTATATAATACCTCTGCTCTGTCACTTCTTTCTCTTCTCTTCCATATTGCGTAATCTTAGAGACTATCTGAACTCTATACATACCTTCTAATGGCGTCAGTGAGGGTGTGGAGAAGGATGGCGTACCCAAGCTCAACTAACAGGAGGTTTGGTCTACAAACCCCCCTAAGTCAGGGATTCCATGGGGAGGCCATGGACCTCCTCAATGCCTCATGCCTTTATGGGAACATCATGGGAGCACACAATCAAGCAACTACCCAGTAGTCACTGACCCTGATCCTACCTTCTGGAGATGCAGTGAGTTTTAGACTATGAAGGGGCACTATGACTAGGTTAATTGTGAAAAAATAATAATACTTTGTATTTATATAGAGCTTGTCAGCCAAATTAATACCCCAAAATGCTTTACAAAACTGGAGAAATAAGCAAATATATGCCCCAAGGTCACACAGCAAGTCTGTGGTGGGAACTGAACACAGGGCACTTGTCTCTCAGCACTGCGCTTAGGTCATTAGCTCATAGCTACTCTAATGGCAGGACTCATATTAACTTTTCACTGAATAACTGTGGAGCTGGTGAGGGAATAGCACCTCAGAGGGCAGCCATGTCTCCATCCTGATCCCTCCCCTAGGTATAGGGCCTGATCTGAACAATGCCTTTATGTGAGTTTGAAAAAGGAAGTGCGGAAACTGCTCATTGAACCGCTCTAGGCCAGATCTGCTAGGGTTTCAGCCTTTCTGCCCAGGAGGGCCAAAGAAATGATCTGGCCCCTCATCTTTCTGATCTTTTCTCAGACAGAAACCCACACCCTACCCCTAAATGTCTAAATTTCAGATGCTCTTCTCTGGACCTTCTGCAAAATCCTGACAGCCTAGAAAATTTTGTGTAGGGTCTGCAATAGAATGGGAAATTACATGGATCATTTCAAGTCTTCTCATAACCTTGACATTTATATTGTGTCTTCTGTCCCAAAGAACCAGATTCCAAGATGCTTTAGATAGAAATTATATATATATATGAATATCCAGGAATAACAACATATAATTGATAATGGTGCCTGAGTATCACAGACTTCACAAGCCTTGCTCAGCTGCCAGCAGGGTTTACAAGGTCAATGCAAATTGAAACAGTACACGGACGGAGGAGAGGACAAAGGGTAAGGGAAATTATTGCTGATTGTGGAGAGAATAAGGGTGGGATCCACAAAGAGACTTAAACATTGCAACACTGAGGGTACGTCTATACTACCCGCCGGATCGGAGGGTAGTGATCGATCTATCCGGGATTGATTTATGACGCGATAAATCGATCCCCAGTCGCTCTGCCGTCGACTCCGGAACTCCACCACGGTGAGAGGCGGAAGCGGAGTCGACGGGGGAGCGGCGGCCATCGATCCCGCGCCGAGAACACGCGAAATAAGTGATTCTAAGTCGATCTAAGATAAGTCAACTTCAGCTACGCTATTCTCATAGCTGAAGTTGCGTATCTTAGATCGATTCTCCCACCCCCCCCCCCCCCACTGTAGACCAGGCCTGAGTGTCATAGCACTTAACTTTTAGGCTCCTAGAAAATCATAGGAATACGCTACAGTCCACAAAGCCTGAATTAAGTGCCTCGGGTCCTTATACAATGAATGGGGAGAGATAGACACCTTAGAATGTGATCCACAAAGCCAGCATGCTAGAAATGGTGCCACCTAAACTAGCTAATGGGAGATGCCGATGACAGGGGTGTGTGCAAAGCCCCACCCCCCTCAAGGCATTCCGCACCTAAGTTTGGGCTGCAGGGAGGCAACTATCTCTGTTTAGAGATCCATGAACAGGGACCAGCCACCTGAAGTCAGGCAGTTTAGCTGCCTAAGGTGTTTCTTGCAGGAATGAGTTAGGTGCCTGCCTCATTCCACATAAAACAGCTGGACAAAGAGGAGGGGGTTCTGCTGCCTGCCTTATGACTTTTAGCCCAAGGGTTAGAACACTGACCTGAGACGTGAGAAACCCAGGTTCAAGTCCCCCATCTCTGCTAGAAGGGTAGAAAGGATTTGAACAGGAGTCTCTAACCACTGAACTATTGGATATTCTCATGTGGAGGTCCCTCAGTCTCTCCTCTTGAAGCTGTTCCACTGTGGACAACTAATGAAGAAGTGATTGGCGCACTAACCACTAGGCTATACCCCCATTCTCACTTTCTCTCTCTCTCTCAATGACTGTTTAAGTGTTTATCCACAATGGAACAGTCCTGGGACTTATGTGATTAAACCTAAGGCTTAGGCCCCTAAGTACCTTTGTGGATCTGAGCCTAAAACCCACATTCTTGAGAAATGTCACAGGATGACTGGCCCTTTGAGAAGGAGCGGAGTCCTGTGCAGCTGTGACTGATCACCTGCTGCCCAACTGGGTTTAAGGGAAGGCACCTGGGTCTACAGCAGAAGGCAATAAGAGAGGAAGCTGCAGAATAGTTTGAGACAGTAGGGGAATAAGACTGCAGCCTGCCCAGCCCAAAAGCAGGGAAGAACTAGAATGAAGCTGGAAGGCTTGGATCCTCTTCTGTGGGAACACCCAGGACTAAGTTTGAGACACTGGGGGGTGTGGGAGTGGCCTGGGGAGAGAAGGATTACTAGGACTGAGTGTTTTTGAATTGTATATACATAAATTAGACCCATTAGGGGAATGTTTTAAGGACTCTCGACTGGCAGACTTATTTAAGGAGCCCTGAAGATGGAAGGCAGGGTGCTGTTCTAGGCAGGTATGTCCTCTTACTAGATATAAAGGAACAAGGACCATCAGTGTGTGACCCTAGAGGCACAAGGAACTGATTGTGACACCCACCCAATCCTAATATGATCCCTGTATAAATTTTCCCCACCCTGACATCAGTTTAACTCTGCAAAAATGCCATTCATATGAAATATTATGCTATGTTTCCAGGTTCCCAGGAATGTCGGGAGATGCCAGTAGATGAAGCTGTTAATATCAGCATGGCTGGCTGCAAGAGATTTATCTGTCTACTGGGCCTCTCAATTTAGCCTGGCACAGTGAGTCTGTGCAATTAGGTGGGGGTAGGGGTTGGGTGGGCAGTGCTGAGCTGTCTGCTGTTCAATGGGTTGGGATCCAGGGAACACTTAATACTAGATTATTAATGCAGCTTACCAGCCATTCTGTCTGTGTAAACAGCCAGAGCCAGAGGGGATGAGAGAAACCCACTTGAAAAGCACCTGACCGGAAGTGTGCTGGGATTTGGCGAGAACTTTGCATGGTTTCCCTGGTGCTGGAGGGGTGGGGGCGGGGGCATAAAACATCTCAGAATAAGAGCTTAGCAGGAGAGAAATGTTCCCTATCTGCCTAGTGCAAATCTAGGTCATCTGTTCCCATTTCTAGACTTTATTTTTTTTAATGGACTCAATTTAGGCTAGGAAAGTTGGGGGAAAAGGAAATTTCCTCCTTTGAAGTGAATTATATTCTGATGAAAGGTGCTGGATTCACAGTCCTCGAGAAGAAAGTCTTCTCTTTAGCCACAGAAAAGGTCAGGGGTGCTGGAAAAATGTGTATAGTGGGGGTGCTGAGAGCCACTGAACCAAACTGTAAACCCTGTATATGATGGAAACCACTTCAAGCCAGGGGGTGCAGTAGCACCCCTAGTTCCAGCACCTATGCAACAGGTTCAGTAAAGGCATAGGCAATGTAAGCTTCTTCCACCCTCTTCTGCCAAAATGCCTCAACCTTGTGCCAGAGGGAACACTCTCCTCCCTCCCCCCAGAGCAATGGGGAGAGTTCAGTCTCCTTGGCTCAGTCAGTCCTTACTTCCTCTCTGGTAAGATGTCAACAAGAAGTCCAATAGTGCCACTGGTGATGGTGACTCTCTGGCAATGTGGATGCCTCTACCCAGGGAGGAAGTATAGTGAAATTCATCAAGGACTTGATCTTGCGCTACTGAAGTCAATGAAGGTTTTGCCAATGACAGCCTTGACTCCCTGAGCAAAAGGACCAACCAAGCCCATTAGCTTGGAAGGAGTCGCAGCCTCCTAAACCAGAGGTCCAAGATTCAATCCCCACTGGAACCCAATAAGGAGCATTGTTACGATAAAAGCAACTTGCCGTCTATAGCTTCTTCCATCCAGATGGTTTTACAAACATTGATATAATTAAGCCTCACAGGTAAGCATTGTTGTTCACATTTCAAAAATGGGCAAATTAAGGAACAGAGGTTATGCCACTTGCCCAAGTCATACTTATTAATCTATGGCAGCACCCATGATTCCTGACTACCAGTCCTCAGCTGGTTACTAGGTTACAATTCCAAAATGAACATATTTACCTTGTAATGCATCTTGAAGGGCTTCAATTTGCTCTGTCAGCCTCTGATTACAGTTTTTCAGGTGGTAATTTTCTAGCTCAAGCTATGAAACAATAATAAAAACTGAAAAAAAATATTTAAACACTCTCCCCAACATCAAAAAGTGTTTAGGTCTGACTGCAATTAAGTCTCAAGATAAGAACAAGAAAAAGAACAGATAAATTTAACTTTAAGCTCTGAAGCCCTTCTCAGCAGCAGCTTCTGCCAGTTGGAATAGCCCTTCTGCACCTACCCACTCTTCCCAAATATCCTTGGAAAGCACCTTTCTTCTCCCCTGCATAGGCCTCATCATTTCTCTCTGCTATTATTTATAATTTATCTGTAAGATATTTTGGGAAACAATTGGTAGGAAAGAGACAGCTAAACTACTATTACTTGGGAGTGTCAGCTTTCCTTCCTCTTGCACACACTGTGATGGGATCCCCCATGTGCCAGGAGGGACTGGTTGGGAAAGACGTGAATATATATTTGTAGGGGTTAACTTCAAGGGAGGGGAAAGAGACACATCACAGTGAATAATCTGGGCAATACTAAAGAGACTGGGGACTCTCACCCAAACACAGGGTTCCACATAAAGAATCCCTGTACCACCTATAGGCGTAAAGCACCATGCTAACAACTTCCTTCCTGAAACAAATTGAGAACTCCAAAGTTTGGAGATGTATGTGTGGCCTCAATCCCAGGAGTAAAGAGTTACTGAGTCTTTTAAAAAGTGCTTTGAGATGGGACAGCAGGAACCTGATCCAGTGCTCACTGAAGTCAGTGGAAAGAATCCCATTGACTTCAGTGGGCATTGGAATGAGATAAAGGCCCAGGAGCTCAGAGGGGTTTGGAAGAGAGGGGAAGGGCAGACGTGAGGGAATGCCATGTTGGAGGAAAACAGTGTCAGACAGAGTTAGTAACTTTAAGGAAGAGTGGGAAATAAAATGGCTATGAGCCAGGTGCTGCCTCGGGAGGAATGACAGGAACTGCATCTCGGGATTCACAGGAGAGGGTGATGGTGGGGAAGTCTTTGCTTCCTCTGAATGAGAGAACAATTTACTTCAAATTCTGGTTCTTGGAGGTAGAAATTTGATCATGGCAACTCAGCACCAGTTTACTGCATTAGGCAAACTTTGCCCAAATCAGTAAATTGTCCTAAGTCACGAGGACAGAGGATCTGCCCATGAATCATGAGCTGTGTGCTGTGGCAAACTAACTCCTTTGTGGCAGTCAATATCTTTACTCCTGGGGAAATTCTGTACCAAAAAATTAAAAATTCTGTGCACAATATTTTCAAATTCTGCAAAATTCTGCATATTTGTCAAAATAACACAATATAATCACAGCACGTTTCAATTATTTTTGGTCATTTATTTCAAAATACCTGTCAGCAAGTATGTCTGTAACAATACAGACAACAAAAAAGACTCAGGACAAATAGATTCTTTACTAGGCACATTAATACAGAACTCTGAGTAATAATTCATTTAAACTGCAATACAGAACTGTATTTCCCCCACCCCTCAGAAGCAGTGCAAAGGCTTGGGGGTGTCAGGGGTAACAGAGGAACTGAGGGAGAGGGAAGTAATTGCTGGGAAGGAGCCTGAGTGTGAACTTGGAGGGTTGTTGGGTATGGGTGGGAAAAGTATGGAACAGGTTTTTTGTTTTTTTTGGGGGGAGGGGGGGAGGGATTGTTAGGGAGCTTCCCCCATGCAGACCCTGGCTGACTTCTAGCCTCTCCCATTCATTCAGGCACATCTGCCCCTGACCCCATGTGTCCCTCCACTCCCATTCAGACCCCATGTGGCCCTGCACTCCCTTTCCCTGCTCCCATGTGTCTCTCTGCCCGATTCAGCCACCCACTGTCCCTATGTGGTCTTGTACTCCCTCCCCCATCCCCCTGTGGCCCTGCGCCTCTACTCCCATTCAGCCCCTGCCCCAGTCTGTCCTCCCCCACTAGCCCTTATGATCCCGTCTGACCCCGCAGCAGTCCCACGCTGTTTGTCTCCCCATAGCCCCTTTCTCCGGACCTAGCCCCACAGGCACTGTGAAGAAGGCAGGCTCTTTCTCTTCCCTAGCTGGCCAGGAGCTGCTGCTCTGTTCTATTGCCACAGCACCATCTGGTGGGCAAAAGGCAGAACTGCAGCAACATTCCAGCTGAAGTTATTTTCTGCCGAGGCTGCTCTGTTCTAACACCATAGTGCCCTCTTGTGGTCAAAAGGCAGAACTACAGCACCTTTCCAGCAGAAGCTTTTTTCTGTGCAAAAAATTAAAAATATGCATGGCCAATTAATTATGCGCTGGCGCAGTGCTGTTGAATTCCCCCAGGAGTAAGCCAGTGTAGGAGAATACAAGGATTTAAGACAACATGAAAAGTTTCACTCAGTGCAAGAAGAGATCTGACATTCAGAGTTTCTGTATGTAGATATCACCCACACTCCAGTTTGATGGCTGGCTCTTTAACTGGGTGGTACACTGGCTATGCCTTGAAGAGACCAAAATTTGTCAGTGACTTTAGACAGCCCATCCTCCCTGTTGGCATAAGTCAGTGGTGCAGAATTCCCCCAGGAGTAATAATATCTTTCTTTTATTGTCCATACAAAGTGCTCAATCTTCAACTCCAGCAACATATAGAATCACCACTCCCAACTGCACACCACAGAAGCTGACAACAGGCTGGAGACTCACCTCTCTTAGCTTAAATGTTACCCACTCCTTGATCTTGGCAGCTTTGTCTTGAACAATTTTAGCTTCCTCAGCCCTCAACTGCTTCTGTGGCAAAGAGAGGATTAAATGCATTACGGGAACACGGTCATGATGTTCTTAGTGGGTTACTGTAGCAGTAGTGGCTTATATACTGGAACTTCCATTCAGTGAAGTGATCCCAGGACTGAAGTGTAGTCAGATATTAATGCTCACCTGGCCTCTGATATCAGGCCCCTTTAAGGTGTCTGGTGATTTCAAGATCCACTTGAGTCATTTTTGAAAATTTAGGCTAACAATTCCAGGGTATCTGTTTTGGGGCCCTGTTGTATCTTGGCCTAATTCCATCTTGGGCAATTACATTCTGCCTCCCAGAGTTTCATTTGTACATAGTCTTCTACTCCTCTTATCCTACATTATTATGTAATGTTGTTGCTCTGCGGTGTTAAATAACTGTAGTTTTCCACCCAATCGGTGGCTACATGTCAGTGGAAAATTAAACAATTCCCATGTGTACCTTGTAAAATGTTTTTCAGTCCTTCAGAATGAAGAGAATGCTATAAATGTCAATAGTTCTATCTGGAACTTAGAGGGCAGGTGTTAGAGTTGGAGGTTTAGGAAGGATGGTTACTTTGAAAGCCTGAAATCCCATCAAGGTCCCCGTGACACACAGCTGTTGCTCTCATTGAGAAACCAAAGTCAAAGTAATATAATTGGGGACAACAGGCCCAAAAACTGAGCCTGGACACCAAGGGGACACTGGTCTGTCTATAGGTGGAATATTGTCACAGGGTGACTGAGCCCCTTTTTAGGGAGGTGTCACACCTCCTGTGACTGAACTGGTGTATCCTAGCTACCACTGATTAGGGGATGGGGTAGCATCTGGGGTCAGGAGATATAAGGAGGCCTGGGAGCTAGGAAGGAAGAGAGACAGGCCAAAAGCAGACAGATGGAGATTCTGGAGCCAGAAGAGGGCCAAGGGAGCGCTCTGTGCCCACTGTCCTGTATAAGGGCAGGAAATGAAGTGAGAACGGAGGCTGAAGGAAGACACAGGCCTGCAGAGTGATAGAGGGAATGTTTCCTGCCAATCTCTGTGAGCACTGGATGGAGGGAAGGCCCTGGAGACTGATACTGTGGCCACTGTCCTGTACGAAGGGTAGGGAACTGGGAAAGAACTCAGGAAGGATGTGAGAGTTCTGTTAAACCCAGGGCAGGTTGACTTATTTGTGTTCTTGCTTTGGTTGAGCCTCTAAACTTTATCAGGAGATGATGGGGATAAGCCCAGCAACCTTCTATTTGAAGGAAGATTGGGGACTGAAGAAGAGTCAAAAGTGACAAAAGGCAGCAGAGCCAGAGGCTCTGGGGTTATGCCTTTGAGATGTGTGTCATCACAAACTATCCTGTGACAAAAGTGTTCTCAGCCCAAGACAGCACTGAAGCGTTTGGAGGGACCCTGCGAGGGAAGAGGGAACTGAGACTGGGTGCCTACTGGGTACCTTCCTGCCATGAGGGGAAACTCAAGGAGGATTTTACAGGTATATTCTGTGTGTGTACAGTGCCTAGCATAGGTCCATGACCAGGTCTCCTAGATGCTACAATAATATTATTAAGAGTAAAGTTTGAGAAATCAAACAGGGAGTATTGTTCCCAAGTGACTGCCAGGGTAATGACACCATGCCACCAGCTTTGTGGTCACATCATTTTTCTCTTTTTCCCTTCTTAAGGGAATTTGCTGCTGAAAGTTGCTAGATTGATACTGCTGGAAAGTGAAGGCCTCTGTTTAGCCTCAGATTGGGTATAGCATGGGTGGTGGCAGTGCAAGGGTCCTCACTCCAAAAATAGCTTAGATACCTTACAAGGAGAAACCAAGCGTAGGAGCTAGAGGAAGAAGTTCAGTTTCCCTGACTCTTTCAGCCATTGGCCTCTCTACTGAGGCTGACAACAAAGGTGACAATTGTGATAGTGGTTTTGTGCCAAATCTGCTGGTGACTTTTGTAACATGGAGTCTAGTTCATTAGAAACTAGGGATAGTAAAAATGATCACTCGCTTCGTTTTGCACTCTCACAAAGCAAGAGAATAAAGGGTTCACTCAATCATTGGCCCATACAGATACAACAAATAAAAATAAAACGGGTACTTCATAGTTTTAATTGGTCTGTGCAACTCAGTGCCACAGCAGCACATCTAGTTCAGATACTGTTTCTGGGTTTAAATAGTCCTGGATAATTCTATGACCAAATAATTACTCTTACTTTAATATGCTTAACTACAAATGTTATCAAATCTCATGCTTCATGTCAGGGAGGTAGGATTTCCCCCCTCCCGCCTTGAGTACAGCATTCTAACATTTGCTATGTGTATTACTCTACTTATTTGCCTTCCTCTGAAGCATCAGGTGCCAGCCTCTGCTGGAGATGAGATTTCAGACTTGATTGACCAGTGGTTTGATAAGACCTGGCAAATCCTACGTAATGCATTTTACATAGGCCTTTGAACATCCATCAAATGGTAATGTCCCGAGCTAGGTTCACATCAGAGACATAATGGTAAGAGACTCAGTATCGTATTACCATACCCCAGAACCACTAAAATTGCTACACTTAAGAATTGAATCATAGAGACAACCAGGATGTCAAAGGCTGTTTTCAATCTGAGATGTCCACTCTCCCAGTCTCTTCTGAATTTAAACCAGTGATTCCAATATAACATTTTCACATCCCACTATGAATCCCCATCAGCCCAAACTTAAACAGGGGCAGATTTGACTTTGGTTTTGTCTATTTGGATTCCTGTATTTCTCCTTGGAAGGAGAGGAATTTTGCTTTGATCAGAGAACCATCGTACCAAGACTTGGGTCACCCTACCAGCCAGAAGGAGATTGTTTCCCTTCACAGGTTTGATGAAAGCATATGGATGATGGAGAGATAAGCCAAGCCTTGCACCATATGTTACCTACAGTCCCACTGGCCCATGCATGCTACAGATCTCCCAGTGGAAGGTGGCTTTACCTGTTTCTCCAGCTGCGTTTCCAGTCTGCTGATCAGATCATCCTTTCCTTGCACTGTGCCCAGCAGCTCCTGGTATTTTCTGTATAGGGTACTCTCTGATTCGCTGGTTTTCATATTGGCCAATTTCACCTTCTCTTCCATGACTCTGACCTGAAAGATACCCTCACACTTTCATTGTAATGACCATGGGTGGTGGTGGTGGAGTTAATGAAAATTGAATGTGATAGCATGAGTTACTTTAGTGGTAACCACTCTGAATGGGGGCTCATCTTTATGATGGAGGGAAAGAAAGAAAAATCTGACCTTTGAAAAAACACTCTCACAGGCCTAAGGTACTCTGCAATTCATTTTATTTTCAAATGCAGTGTGTTCAGTTCTGACATTGCCACTGGCATCACTGGCAGAGCAAAGGGGACAGGGTGAAAGGCAATGAGAAACAAGAGAAGATAAACAAGTTTGTATCTGAGCACCTCACAATCTATGGTAATAGGGAGGCCATATAAATACCCTACATCATATAGAAAGGCAGGGCTCTCTACACTGACTACAGCTAATACTATATTGAATTATTTATCCCCATTAATACCAGATTCAATACTTCAAGATCCTAGTCATCCTCTTCAAAGCCTTTGGGTTGTAACTACACTGGGGATACTTACCAAAAAACTCCCAGTGCTATGATCCCTAGTTTAGACAAAGCTTTGACAGCTTCTGGTGTTTTTGCAACTGTGCAGGTTAAACCTGCTAACTAACACAGTGGTAAAAATGCTGAAACCCACCAGCCTGGCCTCCCTTTGGGCTCCCCTCTATTCTATGTAGGTTTTTATACCACGCTTATCACTGTAGTATTTGATGGCCTTCTAGTAGTGCATTAAGCCACCTAACACTTGTTGTGTGTGTGCTCTCTCATCCTCTCCCGAGAGGGAGAAGCATGTGCAGTGAAGTGTCTTGTTTTGAGAGAGGGGGAGTGTTTTAAATATAACTATCTGAAGCTATGTGTTTATATTAGAGAAGGCAAGGGCAAAAAAATGCACCTTGCATGTGGAGTGGAAAGGTGAGGTTTGTGATGGTCCCTAGTTCCTGGGGAAGTTCATGAGACAGTCTTAGGCTGGCCACCAGAGAAAGTTCTGTCTCCTGCACAGATGAGCTTTACTCTTGTTAAGAGTTCCATTGTGCCAGTGGAGCAGAGTTGTTGACCGCAGTCTCCATCCTGGAGCTTTAGATGATCCTTTTGGGTATCTTGGGCCTAGGCCATGGAGTGCTTTGAAGATAAGGACAGACCTTGAACTTAATTTGATAGTCTATTGGAAGCCACTTTAGCGAGTGGAGGACAGGTTTGATATGTTCGCCATAGCCTGTGTTGCTGAGAAGACAACACTGCATTCTGCAGTAGCTGGAGTTTCCTAAGTCCGAAGACTTCATGCCCAGGTATTGCTATAAACCATCTAGGAGGTGATTAATGTGTGAATAACTGAAGCCCGATCTTTGTCCGCCAGGAAGGGAGGGATTTTCTAGCCAAGCGTAGATGGTAAAAATGTTACTTGCAGATGCTGCTATGTGAGAGAAATCAGAGTACGCCTAGGCTATGGACTGAACTGACCAATTGTAGGCACATGTCTTCAATGACCAGAGACTGCAGCAGGGCTGCAAGTCCTTCAGAATACTTTCCTCTGCCCACCAGTATCACCCCTTCCTTGCTTGGGTTTAGCTTCAGCCAACTGTTATTCATTCAAAAGCTGATCTCATACAAGCACTGGGCTACCTTGGTGGTAGTGGTGTGGTTGTATATGGTAAATGATAAGTATTATCTGAATATTGCTGGCACTTGAGTCTGTGTCATCTGACCAGTTCACTTAATGGGTGTATATAGATAGATGTGGAAAAAGATCAGAGAGTAAATTGATCCTTGTGGAACTCCACCAGTAAGGGGTGCAATTTCCTCATCATTGCTTGTTGGAAGTGACATTGCAGGAAGGGCTCAGACCAGGGGTGGGAAAACTACGACCCGGGGGCCACATCCAGCCCTTCAGATGTTTTAATCCGGCCCTCGAGCTCCCGCCGGAGAGTGGGGTTGGGGGCTTGCCCTGCTCCGCGTGTGCCGTGGCTCCCGGAAGCAGCGGCATGTCCCCCCCCGTTCCTATGAGTAGGGGCAGCCAGGGGCATGCTGTCCCTGCCCCATGCGCCACCCCCGCAGTTCCCATTGGCCAGGAACTGCAGCCAATGGGAGCTGCAGGGACGGCACCTGCGGACAAGCAGCGCGCAGAGCTGCCTGGCCACCCCTCTGCGTAGGAGCTGGAGGGGGGACATGCTGCTGCTTCTAGGAGCTGCTTGAGGTAAGTGCCACACAGATCCTGCACTCCTGACCTCCTCCAATGCCCCAACCTCTTACCCCAGCTCTGATCCCCCTCCCGCTCTCCGAACCTCTCAGTCCCAGCCCGGAGCACCCTCCTACACCCCAAACCCCTCATCCCCAGCCCCACCCCAGAGCCCATACCACCAGGCAGAGCCCTCATCCCAACCCCCTACCCCAGCTCGGAGCCGCCTCCTGCACCCTGAATTCCTCATTTCTGGCCCCACCCCACAGCCCTCACCCCCAGCTGGAGGCTCTTACCCCCTCCCGTACCCCAACCCCCAATTTTGTGAGCATTCATGGCCCGCCATACCATTTCCATACCTAGATGTGGCCCTCGGGCCAAAAAGTTTGCCCACACCTGGTTCAGACCATTCTAGCACATTACCCTGGATTTCTACTATCTCTCTCAGATGAGACGGCAGAATCTCATGGTCAACAATGTCAGATGCTGCGGAGGTCCAGCAGGATGAGAATGGATATCTGTTCCCATCCGTTCCAACACTAGTTCATGTGAACAGGTGGGAATTCTTTTGTATTACAAAGTTTTAGTGCTCTAGGATCCAGCTACCTCTAGAATCTGAATTTTCTTTGCAACCCTCTGAGGCTACTACTACTTTCTTTCCCAAGCCTATTTCCTAATTCCCACTGTTATCATCATCTCACCCTGTGAAGTGTCTGAGTCTAGTTTGTATGGAAGATTCTATAAAGAACTTGTTTTGCTAGATAGTAAAGTTCCTTACCAATGAAAAACTCAACTTAACTCAGCCTGGTAATTATAACACGTAATGAGGGACAAATACCCGGTACCGCTATCTTGTCAGTAAGACTTGAATTGCAAATAATTCTCGAACCAGCTCTTCCCAAATGCCACTCTGTCTTGGCAAAGGCTTAGGGCCAGAATGGCAGAGCACTGGCAATTACCAGGTTGCTTCACAGATTCTGCATGAGAGAGCAGCTTACGCTCCATTGGCAGCCCTCACCTCAGACTTGCAGAAGCTGTGTTTTGTCCCCTTGTCTGTCTACATTAGATAGAGAGAAGCAAACTGCTTCTCCCTTGCACTGAATCAGAAAGGCAGGTATCCGCCATCCCAGCCAGAAAGCTAAGCTCACTGAGTCGGATGTGTTTTCATTAGAGTTCAGGGTGATTATAATTAAAAAAAAAAGGGGCCCCTCCTGCCTGTCTGATGCCCGAGTGCTGACTGTGCTGGAGGCTCAGAGTGGGGACTGCAGACATGTGGTTTCTTTAATTGAGGATGGCAGCTGTGGGAGCCCATTGAATTAGCAATCCAAACAGCCAGTCTCATTGGGTGAAAGAAAACAAAAGACTCTAAACTCCATGTGGAGCCCTTTCATTTGACAAATGCTGCTTATTCACCCGGAATATACCTGTTTGTGAGAGGGGCAGCTCCACTTCCTAAAGCCGTCGGGTGTAATTAAAGCATTTCTACTGAAAAGCTGCTTCTCTCTGGATATTAATATGGGTGGTGCTGTTGGAAAGGCAGCAACCTTTGGGGCCCGAGTCACTCCCCTGGGTTCTGCTCGTGTATGGCAGTACAGCCTGGGCTGCAGGCCTCTCACTGGTGGAAAGTGTGCTACAGTAAGGGTCGGTCACAGTGGCACACACCACCAACAACCTCCACTCTGTCAGAAGTTCAGAACTGGCTTGTTTTTCCCAGAAAGTGGGAAGAGTCGGCTGGAAGGGTCAGCCTCTATTAGTGGGTTTCCTACAGAGCCGTGGCTGGAATGTAAAACGGTGCTGTCCTGGCAGAACACCTGGAGAGGAGAGGTAAATGCCATCGCTCTGCTGGTTCAGAGGGCGCAATCGCCATCTCTGTGTCAGCAAGGCTGAATCAAGGCCATTGCCTTTGAATTAAGTCACAGGTGGTCTAGTGACCTCAACAATAGCCATAGTGACAATCTCTCTGCCTGTCTCACCCACTGACCTCTGTTACAGTCCCATATGCAATCCTTTCCTACTCCACTGCCCACTCACTCCTGCCATTATCATCTCAGCATTCACCAGTGAGCTGTTCACAGGGAGCAGGAGAGGAACCTCTGATAGCATGGTGTCAGCAACCCAGACATTTTGCACGGGGACCAGCTAGTTATTAACCTCGTACACCATATAATTTTATAGCATGGGGGGTGGGATGTTTCTAGTTGAGATGTTGCTTGTTTACATTTCATAGTACACTTGCTATCACGTTGGAAAAACTTCACCAGGGTCGGAGAATTCCACATGAGGGCTAATGGGACTGGAATTTAAGCCATTTTGTTACTTCACTGGAGTGATATGGGGCTCCTGGAAGAGAGGAGATGATGCTCCTGGTGCAATGCAGTCTTCCCTCTTATAACTATGCCAATGCACTTCAATCCTGACCTGTGGCAGCACCTGCTATTCCACTCTGAGGCCCCTAAAACAGGAAACAGTGGATACTGACCTCCCTGCAACATGACATAGGTATATAATATCTTGTAATCCCGAGCAATGTCATGGGATTGGGGCCAGGAAATAAGTCAGTCTCATAACAAGACTCCTGTGTATTGCACTGTGTTTTACAGCCTCTATGGTGCTCCAACATTGCGCTTCAATCCTGATCTGCAATAGCTCCCTGCTATTTTGTGGTCTGTTGTGACATACTGTGTGACAGTTAGTCACTCCATTGGCTTATCTGCCTCCATGCCACAGATCTGTAGGTAAAGGTGCAGCTTCTCTGCAGGATTCTTCAAATGTTTTGGTTGCAGAACTGAAATGCAGGTGTCATGTGTTGGGCTTAACTCCTTTAGGGCAACCCTGGAAACTCAGGCAGGAGGGTAGTGGGGCAGGACCAGAAATATTAATTCATTGCTCTGTAATAAGTGTCTCCCTAGGGAAGCTCCATAATGTTGGGTGCTCTCTCTACAGTGGTTTGGAGACTGTTAAGAGTGCAGGCTTGCTGGGTTCATAACAGTGTCAGTGTTGGAGAACCTCTTACCTGTTTCTCTGCATTCTCAGCCCTCTGCTCTGCCTCGATTACTCTCTGCTCCAGCTCCTGCATCTTCACAGCCAGAAAAGAGATTTGACAGTGAGCAGAATCATTATTTTTTTGAATCAGAAGCTGCTGGTTTAACAGGAACTCTGATCTTTGGCATTCATGGGGTTAACTGGACAGCTCTGACCAGGAAACAAAGACTTTTGATCTCCTGCCACCCCTTTTGGATTTGCAAGAACTGTTTTCTCATTAGTGAGCTTCATCATTCATTACATGGGTCAAAGGAACATCCCCGGTTCCCTGACCCGCCTCTGCAATTTATACTTGGTGGGTTGTCTCTGCAAGTAGCCTGGCTATCGCCCATCATTCTTTCCTGTGCTTTCTCCAAATAGTGACTCATTAATAGGGGCAAATAAAACTGAATACAGCCTGAATGGCTCCCAGTAGGCTCCATACACTATCTAGATCTATATAGGTCGCATAGATACTGTGGTCTAGCTACAAAAGCAGCCCCTAATCTTATCAAAGCTACAGGTTAGTGAGCATCTAACATTCCGATTGTACCTTTCATCCCAAAGAATTTAACTAACTGGTCCTTAACTGAAGGAAAGCTCCCAGCGAAGTCAATGGGTGTCTCTGCTTGACTAAAGAGTATGGAATTTAATCCTAAACATACAGGAATTCCTTCACCTTCATTGAAATGCAGCCATAGCTGGAGTGAAACAAACACACTACATAACCGTGTAAAGATAAAATATGAAGTCAACTGTATCCAGTTTAAACTGGAGAGAGCATTTAGTGGCAGAATGCAGTTACCCAAGCTAGAATTTGGTGTAGGGCCTATTTTTGTCAAATATATCGTAGGCTTTGTAAGTGGTCAGAACCTCTGTTGGACAATTCAACCAAGAAGTGGCACCCCAGCAACTAACATACATGCCAGGTGTCCCTACAGGCCCTACTTGTAGCACAAAGTATAGGGTATTTTCACTCTATTATTCCAAACCACTATAGAACGCCTATGGAGTTAATAGAAAACTATAAACTTGCTACAGACTTTGATAGTGAATTATATCTAGGGCCCTACCAAATTCATGGTCCATTTTGGTTAATTCCACAGTCATAGGATTTTAAAAATCGTAAATTTAATTATTTCAGCTATTTAAATCTGAAATTTCACAGTGGTATAATTGTAGGGGTCCTGATTCAAAAAGGAGTTGTGGGGAGGTTGCAAGGTTATTGTAGGGGGGGTTGCAGTACTGCTACCCTTACTTCTGTGCTGCTGCTGGGGTGGCAGGGCTTTCAGAGCTGGGCAGCTGGAGAGCGACGGGGCTGGCCAGGAACCCAGCTCTGAAGGCAGAACTGCCACCACCAGCAGCACAGAAGTAAGGAGGCATGGTATGGTATTGCCACCTTTACTTCTGCGCTGTTGCTGGCAGCAGTTCTGCTTTCAGACCTAGGCTCCCAGCCAACAGCCGCAGGTCTCCAGTCACCCAGCTCTGAAGGCAGCTCAGAAGTAAGGGCGGCAGTAGTGCCACCCCCCTGCAATTCCCTTTTGGGTGAGGACCCTTAATTTGAGAGACACCGGTCTCCCTGTGAAATCTGTATAGTATAGGGTAAAAGCACACAAAAGACCAGATTTCACTGGGGAGTGGGGGGGACAACACCAGATTTCACGGTCCATGACGTGTTTTTCATGGCTGTGAATTTGGTAGGGCCCCAATTATATCCCTGCTATAGAATTCTACAAGATAGTTAAAAAAAAAAAAAAAAGCACAGAAAAACCTCACTATCTATTAAATTCTATAACTTTTTTGAATATTTTCTTTAGATCCCTAACTAAAGGTCTGTAAAGATTCTGTTGGTTTCATCCCTTTTAAATTCTACAAGACTCTTCCATAATTTCAATGGCATTTAAAAAAACATCCCTATATTTCTCTTCATGTATCCCTATTTATAGCTCTCAAATGTTGGTAGGTAAGGAGCACAGCACATCCTAACAGCATGCTGTAGCATTGGTTCAGCACTGACTACCGGGTAATTTACTTTTCACTATTGATGCTACATTTCCTCCATTTTGCATTTCAATCAGCTAGGATAGTGAAACCAGAGGGTCAGATTCACATAATTATTAACAGAGGACTCAGTTTATTGTTCCCCTGGTGATAGGACAGGAGTAAGGCTTATCAGTGCATATCCCCACTGTAGAGGGGCCCTGTGCCAGGCACAGATCGGGCTTTGCCACCGCTGTGCTGTCTCTGCAGCAGCCCAAAATGTGTTGGGTGTAAAATGGGATGGGGCATAACCTAGACAAATCTATATCCCAGTGATTGTGTTCTTCGAAAACCCAGTCAGGGACACAACTTAGGACAGCCCTCAGGATTGCCCTCACCTCGGCCATACCCCCCACCATCCTGTCCCTGCCTCCTAACCAGTACTTAATTTTCAATGAAAGAGGTGCCAGGGCTCAAGCAATTTTTTTTTTTTACTTTCATAACTGACTCAACAAGCCCAGAGGAGCTGGGGCTCAGCCTTCGCAAGTCCTGGCACAAATTAAGCACTCTCGTAACCCTCTAAATAGAAGAGACATAAACTACCTCCACCCCTTCTGTGGCAGCACAGGGATGAATCTGCTCCACAGTATCCTAGAGAGATAAGGTGGGTGAGGTAATAACTTTTATTGGACCAACTTCTGTTGGTGAGAGAGACAAGCTTTCCAGCTACACAGAGCTCTCTCTCAGATCTGGGAAATGTACTCAGAGTATTCTAATCAATTTCATTTCCTGATTCCAATGCTCTAGTACAAAGGTGCTGGGTTTAGGTTTTCAGAGATGCTTCAGGGGAAGGTTTACATCTGTTCTCTCCTAAAATGAGTGGATTTTTTATTTCAAGGATGTATTTTTTTATATTCAGTTCTGTAACTCCCATCACTTCTAATAAAACCTTCATTTTGTGCTTGAATCAAGCTTGTCAAATAAAGTTCAGCTCTTATTTCCCTTCCTCGAGTGTCATCCCCAGGGCTTTAGCCTCTTCTATGGCAACATTCAGCACTGTCAAGGACTCCTTCCTTCAGAGCCTGTCTGGCTTTGATCCCTCTCAAGCTTTAGCTAGTCTTTCCCAGCTCCTCCCCTTTTTTCTCTCTCTCTCTCCAAAGTAATATTTGCACACAGACTGACAGGGCCGGCTCCAGCATTTCTGCCGCCCCAAGCAAAAAAAAAAAAAAAACCGCCCCGGCGCCCGCCCTGCTGACTGATCCTCCTACTGAAGAGAAACACAGAGCTGTAGGATAGGGTCCTGGAGAGCTTTTGTGTTCACAGGGCTGTGTTCGAGAGGTTGCTCCATTCCCATAACTTTTCCCTGGAGAGTTGAAAACCTGGAGGCCAGAGACAGCACCTAGGAAACACATGGACCTTTCCTTCCCTCTTGCTTTACTACAGCAATGGCATTGGTGGATGCTTTTGCAATATGGCCTACTACTTGACTCAAATGTTCCCTGTCCCCTTTTCCAAATATATTCTATGCAGCAGGGGTGAACTGTGAAAGATTAGATAAACTGAAACTCCCCAAAGCTTGGAGGCTTGTCCCAAACCCTTTGGTTTGCACAGGATGAGATTAAACCCAGACCCTTGGAATCCAGGGTCCAATTATTACAGGGAGCCTGGACAAAGTAATGAGTATGAAGCAGCAGATGGCAGCTCTGTGCACAGCTGTTTGCTGCTGGTCAGCTGCCTCACTTGGGAGAAAAATCAATAACTCAGGAGTAGAAGACAAAAATCCCTCTAGGAGAGGAGTGGTAGGAGCAAGAGACTGTTCTGAGGAGGCCCCAGTGTTTTGGAGTAGCCTTTTGGTAGTTCTGGGTACTACGATTTAATCTTAATCCACCCTGGGTCTGCAAAAAATGTTGGAAGCCTCACAAGAACATGTTCTCATATGAAGCTTCCAGTATTTCCTAATATCCTTACTGATGAAGGCATGAGGCAGAAGCAGGTGGTAGCAGATAGTTGTAGTTGAGCACACGTAACACTGACAGAGCCTGGTTGTCGGCAGACGGGATTAAACCTGGCATCTTTGGAGCTTAGTGCATGAGGGTATGTCTACACCCAGCCGCTAGTTCGGCGGCTGGCAATCGAAGTTCTGGGTTCCACTTATCGCGTCTTGTCTGGACGCGATAAGTCGAACCAGGAAGTGCTCGCCGTCGACTGCGGTACTCCAGCTAGACGAGAGGAGGACCGCGGAGTCGACGGGGGAGCCTGCCTGCCGCGTGTGGACCGAGGTAAGTTCGAACTAAGGTACTTCGAACTTCAGCTACGTTATTCACGTAGCTGAAGTTGCGTACCTTAGTTCGATTTGGGGGTTTAGTGTAGACCAAGCCTGAGACTCTACCGCATGAGCTAAAAGCCAACTGGCTGTTAGCTAAGGCCATAGAGCAAACTCATTTTATCTCTCGCTCTAAGTGGTTTCAGTGCCACTAGATGGGACAGAACACCAGACCCAAGAGGTGTGTGGGTTACACACAGAACTAAGAATAGGGATACCTGGTGTGACATTGTACTCCATATGCTTTATGGAAATACGCTTATGAATGTGATGTAACTAGAATATGCTTTATGCAAAAGGTCTCTTGTAAGGTATCATTACAAAGCTTATAATCTACTGTGTGTGTTCATCCTATTTGTATGCATATATCATTCTTGTATCTGAAGCTAGAAATGTGAAGTATAACTCTGAGGTCCTATTGTAATTATGCAAAGTGTGGGCCATTAATGGTGGTTTAGAATCTTGATGGCTCCCATTGACTAGGACAATTGGTTGTAGATGGTTTATTTACCTGCAAGCCTTCCTGCATATGTGTGGGCCAGCCCGTGGGTAATGAAGAATGAGGTCTCACAGGACATGTGACCATGGCACCTGATACTGGAATCCATCTTAAATCTGGTATTTTTCCATTTAGAAGGGTGTGGACCCAGAAAGACAAAAGATTCCCACCTTGTGCCAAAGCTATAAAAAGGGGAGTAGCAGGATGGGGGGGGCAGTCATGAGAAAACCCCTGCTTTCCACCTAAGATGTCTGCTGGAAATAACAAGGACTGTACTGGGGAAAGGATTGGGCCCAGATTAGGAAGGAGTCTAGTCTGTGAAAGAAACTTATTGGAATATCTCTGAGGCTTGCGTGTTTTTGCTAGGTGATTTACTTTCTTCTATCTGTTATTATTTGAAACCACTTAAATCCTACTTTTTATACTTAATAAAATCTCTTTTGTTTATTAATAAACCCAGAGTAAGTGATTAATAGCCAGGGGAGCAAACAGTTGTGCATATCTCTCTATCAGTGTTATAGAGGGCGGACAATTTATGAGTTTATCCTGTATAAGCTTTATATAGAGTAAAACGGATTTATTTGGGGTTTGGATCCCACCAGGAGCTGGGTGTCTGGGTGCTGGAGGCAGGTGACCTGCTAAGTTGTTTACAGTTAAGTCTGCAGCTTTGGAGGCGTGGACCAGACGTGGGTCTGTGTTGCAGCAGACTAGCGAGTCTGGCTCAACAAGGCAGGGTTCTAGAGTCCCAAGCTGGCAAGGAAAACGGGCTCAGAGGTAGTCTCAGCACAGCAGGTGACAGTCCCAAGGGGGTCTCTGTGACTAAACCTATCACACGTGGGCTCGATTTCTCTCTGAAATGATGTATGACAGGATAAAACGTAAAGGGCAATTAAAGTTAGTGGAAACTGCAGATAAGCCCAATTTTTCCAAGGGACTATAGGCATCTCACGCTGATCACCTAAAAATTAGTGCCATCTTCTTGAAAATGTTGTCCTAAACACTTCTGGGCCCAAGTGTCCCCATCTGTAAAATGAGAATGATGTTACTCCCTGCCTGACAGAGGCATTGTGAGCCCTACTTTAATTATTGCAGAGTATATTCAGATCTTCAGATGGAAGGTAGCAGAGAGGGGTATGTGTGCACGTATCCACATTTCAATGATCAAACAGCAAACAAACAAAATTACATACACTAAACTTAATGTTTGGTAGGGGTAGCATAAAATATCACACTAAATTCCCCTCCTTTTCAATGTTCTCAGCCAAGAGAACAAGGTTTTAATGGGCCATGGAGCCTGACTCCTCTCCAGTTTGTAAAGGTAATCCCTCTAGGTGAGAGTGGAATAGTTCAGCAGGGCAATGTTATGGAAGCTTGCCTGGCTACTGCCCATGCTGCCCCGGTTCTGATTCCAGGGCCCATCAGTCCTTGGTAATCTTGGCAGAGAAGTCAACATGGAGGCCATTTAGTGTCAATGGTAGTGGTGGGTCTTGTGATGTGAACATGAGTCCACTAAGACTGGAGATTCCCTAATACATTTGTCGTACAGTAGGCCACTGCACAGCCACCACCAAATGGTAATAGCTTCTGACAGCTACCAGTATAGGCTACATGCAAACTAGGGGCACTTTAAATTTGGAATAAAATCAATGCTGGACGACCACTGTGTTGGAGTCAGTGGAGGAAATTGCTTTATGCCCTCCCTGTTACCCGCAAGATGGGCATTTCTGTGACTTTTCCCCCCCTTGCCTGTATTGCTTAATTTTATGGAAACATCCCCCACCTTATGATTCAAATGAGCATGGAGCTGATAGCTCAAAATGCACACATGCTCTCTTGCTGGGTGTACCTTTGGGAATCTGTCATCCTGGACTTGGGTCTTTACCCGATGCTGTTGAATATCCTAGGTATATAACCATCTATTAATTCCTGCAGGCTTAACTCTTCCTGCTGTGATACCATTATCTCCCACAAGATAAACAGGACTGGACCAGATCAGGACTTGGAGAGACTTCCAAGAAACTTCCTGAAAAATCATGAGTTACTGGCTTCTCTTCCCTCTGAAGTGGTATTAAGCCAATACCCCAGCATCATACTAGCTGGCTTAGTACTGCTCTAACTGGTCACTTTTGAAGGATATAAAATTGAGGTCATGACCACTTGTCGTCCCTAAAGATTCCAGAGCACTTTCTGTAAGATTGAGGTGATCAGGCTAAATTTCAGATGAGTTAAATTCTGACGCCCTAACATCCCATGCAGCTTAAAGTGAACTGATAGTCTTCACTTCCTGTACTAACCTGTTGTGTAGCTTTGCTATGTACTGTAGAACAGCTGCTGTGTCTAACCCCTAAGAATCACTTCACCCATCTCTGGTTTCACCTAAGTCACAGGGGCTGCGGTGAGACTTAATATACCCCTCTACCCCTATATAACGCAACCCGATATAACACGAATTCGGATATAACACAGTGAAGCAGTGCTCCGGGGGGGGGGGGGGGGGAGGGCTGTGCACTCCGGTGGATCAAAGCAAGTTCGATATAACGCGATTTCACCTATAACGCGGTAAGATTTTTTGGCTCCCGAGGACAGCGTTATATCGAGGTAGAGGTGTACTCCTGTTTGTAAGGCTCTTTGACATTCCTAGGGGAATTAATAATACTTAGCATTCATATAGCTTCTTCCATTTTAAGATCTGAAAATACTTCATAATTATATGGATAGGGAAACTGAGTCACATTGACTAAGTGACTTGTCCCCAGACACACAGCAAATCAGTGGAATAACCAGGATTAAAAGTCCTCTCTTCCAACTCCATTCCTGTACTTCCACCATTAGCCCATGCTACCTCCTGCATATGCTACAGAAAGGCAAAGATTTGTCATTCAAATGTCTCAAAATGAAGCTGAGCCAAAGCCCCATGGCCATATTAAACACGAGAGTCTAAGAGGCTTTTCGAAGGATTGCTATAAGATGTATCCCTCTTTACAAACAAGTGAGAAGCCATCCAACTGGTCCCTCTAAAGGCTGCATAGGAACCTGCCTGCCAGGTACATGAACAGACCTTTGCTCATATGTTCAGTCAGGCATTCAAAATAAAACCAAGGCTTAAAGTTAATTTGTTGCTCAGCTTTTCTGTGTGTCTTTTTTCTGAGAGGCCCACAGCTCACTTGTAACCAGGTCATCATGCTGCCATGGCAACAGTCTGCCATGTCACTCACCAACAGATGATTATCCCCCTCTGTGTGTGAGAAACCCAGAGAGTGGAAATAAATGCCTGTTACCAAAGACGCACAATCCCTGATGATGTACACATGCTCCTAGAACCCAGCAATCTCTAGCATCCATGGTGGGCTGAAGGGAATGCAGAACTTTCTCATAAAGACATGGTATTTTAGTATCTTTGACATAGTTATTAAGGACCTGATTCTGCAAACACCTACACCTTAGAAACTTTACTCATAGTTAAGTTTCCATGGGATCAGGCTGTCAATACGTAACCTCACAAGTGCAACTCCACTTCCCCTCTCCAAAACTGCATGGAAAGGACACTGGTTTAAATTGTATTAGCTTTATAAACATTCCTTATGTTACAAACAGCACTGTAGATTACTCAGTCTGAAACCCTTTTTAACATGTATTTGCATCATCAAATGTAGAGTATTACCAGCCACAAGGGTTCAAAAATCATTAGTCAGGTCAGACCCCCCCAAAGTATCATTAGATTTGGTTTTTAAGCCAAACTCACTCTTTTTTTATTTGCCTTCTGGTTTCTGAGTCTTTACAGTACACATGGTTCACTTTTTCAAGCTTTTATCCACAGCTATGAGGGCTAAACATTTTTGAAAGCTGAGATTCTCTTGATTCTAACAGGCAGGGCTTCATTATTATTTGTATTACCATAGCACTTGGGAGCCCCTGTCATGGACCAGGAACGCACTGTGCTAGACTGTCCCTGGCCCAAAAAGAGTTTACAATCTAAAGTAAGAAATATCAAATATTACAAGACTTGTGATAAAATTGCTAAAATTGGCAACACTGCCTGTTGAGTATTTTCACTTCACTTCGGTTGGATAGCAATGCTAGACTGGTCAGTTTCACTCTGGTTCACTTTCCAGTTCTCTCAGTGCTATAATGTTTAGGTTGAAAATGCTCTAAAGGGATGGTTGCTTAACTTGTTTCCCTTGGAATAAAATATGGAAATATTTGTATTGTCTTAAATTATGCAACAGCGATTTCTTTTTGGCCATTTTTTTTTCCTTTTTAAAAATTACAGGTAAAGTTCCAAACTGGTGCCAGTACCTTAGGGCTAGATTCTTCACCAGTTAGTTTTGCCATTATTTTCAATGGGAGCAAGAGTGGCTTTATATGGCTGAACAAATTTACTAAAGAATCTATATATTTAAGTGTCACTGTTCCGATATCTCCGTAACCATTACATGGATACTCATCAACAACTTGGGGAAAGTCGGGACTTCCAGGAAGTAGGTCTGAGCTGAGTTGCAAGAGACTGTCCACTCAGGGAGATAAGGTATTTGGGAGGAAAAGCTATATGGGAGCTGAGAAAACACTGTTCTAGTCCCTCATCATAGAATCCTAGAGATGAGTGTCCTTGTCCTGACAGCACTAACGGTTGGATCACAAACAAATGCACACAATCCAAATATTTTTCCTCTATTCATCTATTAAACAGAAGAATGGAAATTGCCAAGGGGTGTCAGTCTGGGATGATGTGATGTGGACACCTATCCACTGAGCTGGAGTAAGCATTTGCCCTCTACATCCCTAGCAAACTCATTTCACATAGGCCAGTGGTTCCCAGATGGAGGCTTGTGGACTACTGGTCCTCCTTGTTTTCAACAGCTTATGCACAGTTCAGGGTCTTCATTGTAAAGAAGAGCCTGAAGGATTGTAATAGCAGCTGAAAAGAAGGAGTATGAGCCAGCCACCAGCAAGTGAGGAATGTCCCGGAGAGAAGGGATTGAGGCAGCCAGGCAGTACATTCAGGGGACCATGGGCAGGGCCGGCTCTGGCTTTTTTGCCGGGGGGGGCGGCCGGAGCCCCTGGGGGAGGGCGGCGAGCCCCGGCGGCGGCTCCGGTCTCCCCCCCGGCGGCCAGAGCGCCGGGGGCAGGGCCGCGAGCCCCGGCAGGGGCTCGGCTCTCCCGCCCCTCCCCCAGTGGCCAGAGCGCCGGGGGCAGGGCCGCGAGCCCCGGCAGGTGCTCGGCTCTCCCCCCCCCCGGCGGCCAGAGCGCCGGGGGCAGGGCGGCGAGAGGGCGGCGAGCCCCGGCTGCGGCTCGGCTCTCCCCCCGGCAGCCAGAGCGCCGCGCCGCCCCCCTCCAGGTGCCGCCCCAAGCACCAGCTTGGGTGCTTGGTGCCTGGAGCCGGCCCTGACCATGGGAAGGAAAGGTACCAGTTGGAAGAGAAACCTGTGTGGTAGAGGAAAAGGAGACATTCTCAGCAGAGGTAGGGATAGAAGTTGGGGGAAGGCAGCAGAGGTGGGGTAGGGGTTGGGGGAAGAGGAAATACCAGAACAGATAGAGGGAGGAAGAGCTGAAATTAAGAGCAAAAAAACAGATAGTAGGATTCTCTCGCCTCAAAAAGAACATTTATTATTACCTTCAGCTAAACAAACAGATGCTCTCCTAATATCCCCTTTCCATGTAAGCAATTGCCATAGTTGCTACAAGGCTGGTAAGAGACTGTGAATGAGGAGGGAGTGAGTCTGCAGACAGCCTTCCAGTTCAGAGAGATTGGGAACCCCTGACCCAGGCCACCTAACCACCATCAAATGGTGGAGAATCTGTATTCAGCACGGGACTGTGTACTGTAAAATTTCACTTGGACAAGCAAGTTCACATATGTCCTGAAAACTGACCCTTACTTTGTCCTTCTCTCCTCCTGATATACCTTAAGTATATGGGGCCTCGCTCTTTGACCTTTCATCAAACCACATCACAAGCCATACAGCTGGTTACAGAGTAACTTGATCACTGAACCAAACTGTTGAGATTAGGAAACAAAGGGCCTATTGCTTTGACTGAAGGGCGAGATTAGCCCCAGAGTCGCTTCCCTTTCAGTAAGGGGGCTCCCTGAAGTAGGTGACTCTCCCACTGCCCCTGGCCAGGATTTTGTCAAAAGTTCTATGGAGGGGAGAGTCAAACAGGCTTATGGGGGTGTTCATGCTTCAGAAGGAAATTTAATAAACAGCTTCATTAGTTTGATGTGCATTTAAGTCTAAGAATTTCCATGGAAAGAAATAAAACTAGGAAATGGCTATACACAGCCTAAGAAATGAGACTTAGATTTCCTTGGTGTCATAAAAGCTGGTCTGGCTGCCTTAATACCAGGCCTACACTCTGGCTCTATACAGTGCGTAAAGTCTGTTTAGCCGCACTGGCTTTAAAACTGGTTGGAAAGTGTTCCCAGTATAGACAGGCCTTGGAGGAGCTCAGCTCAGAAGCTGCCGTCCCAAAATGAAGTGAGCTGAGAGTTTCTCAGACCTGTATGAAGTGTGGCATGAACAGGACTGGAACACTCTATATCATGTTAGTGCAAATGTAATTAAAGTGAAAGTAAGATTGGAAAAAAAAAAATCACTACAGGGGCTGAGATAACTGTGCTTTCTGAAGGAATGTAAAAACCAAGGGATCCTAATGTAAAATGGAGCAAAAACTGATGTAGGTCACAACTATCATCAGGGACAGATTAAAAGCATTAGGATGTCTGCAGCTTGCAGTTACTTAGCTGTGACTGAAGGAAATTGCTACCACCATACAAATAACTGATTGGCTGAACCCTCTTAAATTGGATTATCATAAACCACATGTTGGATCCAGTGAGGGAATCAAAAGCAAACTATAAGCTGTATTAATACAGGCATGAGGCTAATAAACAGGGGTCCCAGAAAACTGCATGTGGCTGAAAGTACTATTCTTAATTTCTAAAGGTTAATCCTGTGCCTCATGCTTTGTGGGAACCTGTAGAAAGGCAGTTAATAGAGCTACGCTAGCAGAAAATAATTTCACATGAAGAGTTCAAGGAATCAGCTTTGACTTGCAGCCTTCTGTAGAACATAAATACACCTGCTGTTACCAGAGCACTTCAGTCTCACTTCCCAGACAGATGTTTTTTTCCCTCTTCAAAACACTGATTAATTTAAAAAAATACAGAGAAATCTGAGAAGTCTCAGAGAAAAAGAAATCCAGGCTGGGAGGGAGGGGGGCAGGGAGAACTCCTTTTCCCATCCTCCCCAACTTTTTGAGTGAATTTAGTGGACAAGAAAGTGAGGGACAGACAAAACAAAAGTAGTTTTTTAAGACAAAAAGGCACTGTGCAAGCTTCCCTGCACAATGTTGGTAGTGCGTCTCAGTCCTGAGTGGCTGGTCCCCTTGATAGTTTTGGCCTGTCCCTCTAAGCTCTTCTAATGGCACCCCAAAGCTCTTCTAATACCAACCCAATCTGGAACTGCAGCATCCTCTGCTATTGTTGGCCCAAGATCCAAATCAACTCTGCTATTGTGTCTGTGCCCTGCAGCAGTCAGAGTCCTTCCCTGGATAGAGACTGCCAATTGTGCCAGACTGTGTGGTGGTGTGGACAAACAAGAAGCTGGAATGAGCCTGTCAAACTTCTTTCATTTGTGACCTGAGACAAAATCTCAACAAAGGTCTCCGGAGGTGAAAAATTAAAATATTAAATTCAAGTGAGCCACCAAGGAGCCTTTGCATCAAATGAGTCTCATGGTATAGTATGTCAGATGCACAGGACCCAATTTCCATTTACACTAATGCCACTTTACACCACGCTAGGAGGCACATCACCATCAGGCTCTTTAACAATACAAAGTAACCATAGTGTAAATGGGAATTAGATCCAGATGTAGTACAACTGATGGATTGTTCTTGCTCATTGATTTCACCGCTTAGCCCAGTAATAGGAAGGTAGACACATTCTAGTACGTAGCTTTGGCCTCACCTTCTCAGCTAGTAACTCTCGGATCTTGCCAGCCTGAAGACGGAATTTGAAGAGCTGGGTTTCCAATGCGAGGCACCGTTTCTGCCAGTCCATGCAGCTGCTATTCTCCATTGCAAGCTCTGCCATGGCAAAGCTCTTTGTCTGCTTAGGCAGATCCTCCAAGATGCTCTAAAAAACACTGAAAAAAGAAAAATACAAACTTTGAAATGGTTATTCTGGCAGGGCTTTTTTCCTTTAGTTCCTGTCCGAGAGCGTGTAAGTGAGATGCCTTCTCCCAAAGCTTTTGGCTCTAGCCTACAATGTAGGCAGTTGAAGAGTGTAGGTTTCCTCCATGCTGTTGTGGTGTGTCCTCTTGAAGCCATCGTACCTTTAACACAAGAACTCCAACGCAGCCACTAGGACTAGTGGTCAACATTAACAAAAGATTTGTCTGATAAAAATAGTCAATGTTAAGGTTTTTAAACTAAGGGCCGGGGGAAAGCCAACAGGTGTGGAGGAGCACATGGGACAGAGACATTCCTTAGGGGATGATCTATTAATGGAGATTCTCTATATACTAGTAAGGAGGAGAGGATGGAAGATGATAAAATATGGGTAGGATCTGATGAGAAACAGTCAAATGAAAAAGAGTCCCATTCAATTACATCACATAATGGCAGACAGTGAAAAAGTACAATTTTTTTAAGTGCTTATACACAAATGCTAGAAGTCTAAAATCTAAGATGGGTGAACCTGAGTGCCTCATATTAAATGAGAATATTAATATAATAGGCATCACAGACACTTGGTGGAATGAGGATAATCAATGGGACATAGTAATACCAAGGTACAAAATATATTGGAACAGAATAGGTCATATTGGTGGGGAAGTGGCATTTTATGTGAAAGAAAGTATAGAGTCAAATGAAGTAAAAATCTTAAATGAACCACACTATACCATGGAATGTCTATGGATAGTAATTCCATGCTTGAATAATAAGAATATAACAGTAGGGATATATTACCGACTACCTGACCAGGATGGGGATAGTGGCTGTGAAATGCTCAGGGAAATTTGAGAGGCTATAAATTTTTTTTAAAAACCCTCAATAATAATGGGAGATTTTAACTATCCCCATATTGACTGGGTACATGTCACCTCAGGATAGGATGCAGAGATACAGTTTCTTGACACCTTAAATGACTGCTTCTTGGAGCAGCTAGTCCTGGAACCAACAAGAGGAGAGACAATTCTTGATTTACTCCTAAGTGGAGCACAGGATCTTGTCCAAGAGATTAATATAGCTGAACCACTTAATAATAGTGACCATAATACAATAAAATTTACCATCGGGGGGGGGGGGAAGGGAGAAGAGAAGCCCACCATGGTAGCATTTAGTTTCAGAAAGGGGAACTACACAAAATTGAGGAAATTAGTTGAAAAGAAATTAAAAGGTACAGTGCCAAAAGTGAAATCCCTGCAAGCTGCATGGAAACTTTTTAAAGACACCATAATAGAGGCTCAGTTTAAATGTATACTCCAAATTAAAACACACAGTAAGAAGACCAAAAAAAAAGTCATTGTGCCAAAACAAAGTAACAGAAGCAGTGAGAGGCAAAAAGGCATTCTTTAAAAAGTGAAATTTAAATCCTATTGAGGAAAATAGAAAGGAGCATAAACTTTTGCAAGCGAAGTATAAAAATGTAATTAGGAAGGCCAAAAGAGAATTTGAAGAACAGCTAGCCAAAGACTCAAAAAGTAACAGCAAAAAAAAAATTTGAAGTATATCAGAAGCAGGAAACCTGCTAAACAACCAGTGGGGCCACTGGATGATAGAGATGCTAAAGGACCACTCAAGGATGATAAGGCCATTACAGAGCGACTAAATGAATTCTTTACATCGGTCTTCATGGATGAAGAGGTGAGGGATATTTCCAAACCTGAGCCATTCTTTTTAGGTGACAAATCTGAGGAACTGTCCCAGATTGAAGTGTCATTAAAGGAGGTTTTGGAACAAATTGATAAATTAAACAGAAATAAGCCACCAGGATCAGATGGTATTCACCCAAGAGTTCTGAAGGAACTCAAATGTGAAATTGCAGAACCACTAACTGTGGTATGTAACCTATCATTTAAATCAGCTTCTGTACCAGATGACTGGAGGATAGCTAATGTGATGCCAATTTTAAAAAAAGGCTCCAGAGGCAATCCTGGCAATTACAGGCCAGTAAGCCTAACTTCAGTACTAGACAAATTGGTTGAAGCTATAGTAAAGAACAGAATTATCAGACACATGTATGAACACAGTTTGTTGGGGAAGAGTCAACATGGTTTTTGTAAAGGGAAGTCATGCCTCACTAATCTACTAGAATTCTTTGGGGCGGGGGGGCAACAAGCATGTGGACAAGGGTGATCCAGTGAATATAGTATACTTCAACTTCCAGAAAGCCTTTGACAAGGTCCCTCAGCAAAGACTCTTAAGCAAAGTAAGCAGTCATGGGATAAGAGGGAAGGTCCTCTCATGGAATCAGTAACTGGTTAAAAGACAGGAAACAAAGGGTAGGAATAAATGGTCAGTTTTCAGAATGGAGAGAGGTAAATAGTGGTATCTCCCAGAGGTCTGTACTGGGATCAGTACTATTAAACATATACATAAGTGATCTGGAAAAAAAGGGGTAAACAGTGAGGTGGCAAAGTTTGCAGATGATACACAAATACTCAAGACAGTTAAGTCCAAAGCAGACTGCGAAGAGTTACAAAGGGATCTCACAAAACTGGGTGACTGGGCAATAAAATGGCAGATGAAATTCAATGTTGATAATTGCAAAGCAATGCACATTGGACAACATAATCCCAGCTATACATATAAAGTGATGGGGTCTAAATTAGCTATTACCACTCTAAGGGTATGTCTACACTACGAGGGTAGTTCGATTTCACTTAAATCGAATATGTGGAATCGATATTACAAAGTCGAACGTGTGTGTCCACACTAAGGACAGTAATTCGACTGTGTGAGTCCACACTAACGGGGCAAGCGTCGACATTGGAAGCGGTGCACTGTGGGCAGCTATCCCACAGTTCCCGCAGTCCCCGCTGCCCATTGGAATTCTGGGTCGAGCCGCCAATGCCTTCTGGGGAAAAAAGTGTGTCGAGGGTGCTTTTGGGTAACTGTTGTCATCCGTCCGTCATTACCGCCCTCCCTCCCTCCCTGAAAGCGCCGGCGGGAAATCAGTTCGCGCACTTTTCTGATCAGTGACAGCGCGGACGCCACAGCACTGCGAGCATGGATCCCGCTGCGACCATCGCTGCAGTTGTGGCCGTTCTCAACGCCTCGCAGCTTATCATACACCTTTCCCTGAGGCAGATGCAGAGAAATCAGGAGAGGAGGCTACGGCACCGCCGTGAGGGCCTGAAGTCGGAGAGTAGCACAGAGCTGTCCGAAACCACGAGACCCAGCGCCCAGGACATCACGGTGGCAATGGGTCATGTTGATGCTGTGGAACGGCGATTCTGGGCCCGGGAAACAAGCACGGACTGGTGGGACTGCATAGTGCTGCAGGTCTGGGATGAATCCCAGTGGCTGCGAAACTTTCGCATGCGGAAGGGGACTTTCCTGGAACTTTGTGACTTGCTGTCCCCTGCCCTGAAGTGCAATGACACCCGGATGCGAGCAGCCCTGACTGTCCAGAAGCGAGTGGCCATAGCCCTCTGGAAGCTTGCAACGCCGGACAGCTACCGGTCAGTCGCGAACCACTTTGGTGTGGGCAAATCTACCGTGGGGGTTGTTGTGATGCAAGTAGCCAACGCAATCGTTGAGCTACTGCTCTCAAAGGTAGTGACCCTGGGAAATGTGGAGGTCATCATAGATGGCTTCGCCGCGATGGGATTCCCAAACTGTGGTGGGGCTATAGATGGGACTCACATCCCTATCCTGGGACCGGACCACCAGGCCAGCCAGTACATCAACCGAAAGGGCTACTTTTCAATGGTGCTGCAAGCACTGGTGGACCATAGGGGACGTTTTACCAACATCAACGTCGGATGGCCGGGCAAGGTTCATGACGCTCGCATGTTCAGGAACTCTGGTCTGTTTAGACGGCTGCAGGAAGGTATTTACTTCCCGGACCACAGAATAACTCTTGGGGATGTGGAGATGCCTATAGTCATCCTCGGGGACCCAGCCTACCCGCTAATGCCCTGGCTCATGAAGCCCTATACTGGCGCCCTGGACACTGAAAAAGAACTGTTCAACTACCGGCTGAGCAAGTGCAGAATGGTGGTGGAGTGTGCTTTTGGCCGTCTCAAGGGGAGATGGAGAAGCTTACTGACTCGCTGTGATCTCAGCGAAACCAATATCCCCATTGTTATTGCAGCTTGCTGTGTGCTCCACAATCTCTGTGAGAGCAAGGGGGAGACCTTTATGGCGGGGTGGGAGGTGGAGGCAAATAGCCTGGCTTCTGATTACGCCCAGCCAGACAGCCGGGCGATTAGAAGAGCCCAGCGGGACGCGCTGTGCATCCGGGAGGCTTTGAAAGCTAGGTTCCTCAGTGAGCAGGGTAACCTGTGACTATTAACTTTGTTTAAAGAGAAGCTGAACCTGCCCCCGTTTCTTTACCCAGTTTATGTTGACTATCCTCTCCAGCTACATACCCCCTTCACCCCCTTCCCAAAAAATAAAATCTGTTCTGTTTTGTTAATGAACACCGTTGTCTTTTTTACTGTTTTCGCGGGAATGTTTTAAACCGGGGACGCAGACTGTGGCGGGGGGCGGGTTTAGTGTTCTGATGCAAATTATGCTTCTAAACTCCCGGAATGACAGGCTCCGCACTGGTGGACTGGTTGTTTCAACGGAGCCTGCCAGCACTCCTGGGCGGGACTGCGTGTATGTGTCGGATATGTGACTTTCTGGCAGGGGGAGGAGGGTTACAGATCCCCTGCTGCGTGGCTCTGTGATCCAGGATAAGGACCGCTGCATAAGATCTGTAACTGCCCTCCCCCGCCACAAAGTCACAGAGCTACCCCCCCCCCAGAACATGAAAACCACCTCCCAGACTGACCAGGGCAACTAGTGACTGCACTGTGTATGTGTCCTGATGCTGGACCTGCCCCCGCCTCTGTACCCTGCTAAAGGTGACTGTCCTGTCCAATTACCAAGCCTCTTCCCCCCCCTTCAGACAGACTCTCCTCCAAAAGAAAATCATGGAAACAGTAATTAACAGAAACGAATATTTTATTATGAACCACACATGAAACGAGGGGTGGTGAAACTTGGACGGGGGCTTGTGTGAGGTGGGTAGGAAAGGACTTTTCAAATTTTGGGGAATGAGAGCCCAACAGTGCTAGAGCAGTCTGCACTGGTTGACTGAAAGTTTTAACGGCCCTTGCCGCCCCTCCTTCTTTGGACTTTGGGTGAGGGGGGTGTGGGACTTGGTGGCGGGGGAGGGCGGTTAGAGATAGACCGCAGCGGGGCTCTGTCCTCCTGCCTCCGGTCTTGCAGAACATCAACAAGGCGCCGGAGCGTGTCCGTTTGCTCCCTCATTAGTCCAAGCAGCGTTTGAGTCGCCTGCTGGTCTTCCTGACGCCACCTCTCCTCCCGTTCCATGATTGCTCGGTGCATTTCGGACAAGTTCTCCCTCCACTGTGTCTGCTGGGCTGCCTGGGCTCGGGAGCAGGACATTAGTTCTGAGAACATGTCCTCACGCGTCTTCTTCTTCCTCCGCCTAATCTGCGCTAGCCTCTGTGAGTGTGATGCCAGGCTGGGTTGGGAGACAGTCGCAGATGTGTCTGTGGGAATGGGAAAAAGGGAGTGAATTCCTGAGACAGATAAATGAAGTTGTGAACAAAGAACATAGTCTTTCTCTGTGAACAAGACCATGCACTGCACCTCTCACATGCGCACTCAGGACAAGGTCGAATTTTCGGACCTCGCCTTCAGTGCCTGGGGTCTTGCAGTGGCGATCTGAGAAGCGGGGCAGGACACCTCAACTTGTGTAGCAGGCAAACATGGTAAGCCGTAGACTTGTGGCTGCTGAAAACTTTAATAGTAGCACTGGCCTCCTTTCACACTGAAAGCAAAGCCAGTTCCTGCTGCCAGCAATCCGGCAAGCAGGAACTCTGCCCCTGTCCCACCCCCTCGCGGCTCTCCCAGGGAAAGATCCCTGTATGCTGCCCCTCTCCCGCCTCCACCGCGTCGCTGTAAAGCAGTCCCAATACTAACATTCCCCTCCCTAATTCAAAGCAGGGCATCATGAGCGACATCACCCTGATGAGGATCTCGGACAGCGAGAAGGAACGCATGCTTAGGGAAAGCATGCAAAAACCAGGGCCGTATGCCGCCATGCTTTGCCGTGCAATGATCCCTGAGTATTTGATTATCTCCTGGCGAGGAAACGTCTCGTACCATGGAGGACCCAATAAAATCGCTCTCCCCAGGAACCTGATGACCAGGCTTGAACATTACCTGCAGGAGACCTATGTTGAGATCTCCCATGAGGATTTCGTATCTATCCCCGGACATATAGACCGGATTTTGGTGTAGCTGCACTGGCAGGGACTAAAGAGTGGAGCGTCTTGGGCAGCAGAATCATGAGAAACCAGACATTGTTAGATTTTTTTTAAATAGTTGGGACTAAAAATTTTATCGCCTAAGGCAAAGAAATCATGAAAAACCCTTTGTTAATATTATAAATATTCCAGTTCTGTTAAAAATAAAAGTTTAGATGTTTAAAGCACTTACTGCTTGATCCTTCCTCTGATTCTGTGTCCGGGGTAACAGCTGGGGACGGTTGGTAGGGGATCTCGGTAAGGGTGATGAAGAGCTCTTGGCTGTCGGGGAAATCAGCGGTGCAAGCGCTGTCGACTGCCTCGTCCTCCTCATCTCCTTCCTCATCTTCCCCGTCCGCTAACATGTCCGACGAGGAACCGGCCGCGGACAATATCCCATCCTCAGAGTCCACGGTCACGGGTGGGGTAGTGGTAGCAGCCGCACCTAGGATGGAATGCAGTGCCTGGTAGAAACGGGATGTGTGTGGCTGGGATCCGGAGCGTCCGTTTGCCTCTTTGGTTTTTTGGTAGCCTTGTCTCAGCTCCTTGATTTTCACGCGGCACTGCGTTGCATCCCGGCTGTATCCTCTCTCTGCCATGGCTTTCGAGATCTTCTCGTAGATCTTTACATTCCTTCTTTTAGAGCGCAGCTCTGAAAGCACGGACTCATTGCCCCACACAGCGATGAGATCCAAGACTTCACGATCAGTCCATGCTGGGGCCCTCTTTCTAGTCTGCGATTGCATGGCCATCTCTGCTGGAGAGCTCTGCATCGTTGCCAGTGCTGCTGAGCTCGCCACGATGTCCAAACAGGAAATGAGATTCAAACTGCCCAGACAGGAAAGGGAATTCAAATTTTCCCGGGGCTTTTCCTGTGTGGCTGGTCAGAGCATCCGAGCTCTGACCGCTGTCCAGAGCGTCAACAGAGTGGTGCACTGTGGGATAGCTCCCGGAGCTATTAGCGTCGATTTCCATCCACACCTAGCCTAATTCGATATGGCCATTTCGAATTTAACGCTACTCCTCTCGTTGGGGAGGAGTACAGAAGTCGAATTTAAGAGAGCTCTATGTCGAACTAAATAGCTTCGTGGTGTGGACGGGTGCAGGGTTAATTCGATGTAACGGCGCCAAATTCGACATAAAAGCCTAGTGTAGACCAGGCCTAAAAAGAGAACTTGGAGTCATTGTGGATAGTTCTGTGAACACATCCACTTGGGGTGTTCAAAATTTGAACACTGATCTGAATTTTTAGCAAATGGCCCCTATCTTTATAGCAGGATGAACCAATATCCCAGATTCTGAGTGGGAGTCCAGGAGAGAGCAGTTCCTCTTGTCACTGAGGAGAACCAGGATGTATTGTGCACAATCCCCCCTAGAGCCCCTCCTGGGTAGCTTTGCTCCACTCTAGCACCAGTGCCACCCAGCATTTACATTACGCAGTTGGTCCAGTCCCTTTGTATCTTAAATGGGTTGGATGAAGTGGATACATATAATCGTTAACTGGAAGGTAGGACTTCTCACTCACAGGAAAAGGGTGAATTGGAAAGACATGCTGAGATTTCCAGTCAACAGGAGGAGGGCAGATAGGATAGATTGAGTTTTCTGACTCAATGGAATAGTGAGTTGGGGGAAAAGGTATTTCTGGACTGTAAAGGAGAATAAAATGCAATATGTTGTCAGTACTTTGGGATTAGGGACGGTCCAGTTTCTGGTCTTTATACAGAAAGGAGGATGCTGGTGTTTCTAGTTACTAGTGTGTAGATCTATGTAGTAGTGGCTCTATGAACTAATGTGGTGAGTTGGTGGTGGTCTGAGAGTGTGTAACCATATTAGCTGTCTAGAGTGCAAAGAGGGTTCCTGGTCTATACTCTGCAGCTGAGCGGGGATGTGGGGACAGAGTTACGGTTGAATAGGCAATGTGATGTATTAGTAAATAATTTACAGAGATTGTATGAACATAAGAATGGCTTTACTGGGTCAGACCAATGGTCCATCTAGCCCAGTTTCCTGTCTTCTGACAGTGGCCAATGCCAGGTGCTTCAGAGGGAATGAACAGAACAGGTAATCATCAAGTGATCCATCCCCTGTTGCCCATTCCCATCTTCTAGCAAACAGAGATTAGGGACACATCAGAGCATGGTTTTGCATCCCTGCCCATCCTGGCTAATAGCCATTGATGGACCTATCCTCCATGAATTTATCTGGTTCTTTTTTGAACCCTATTATAGTCTTGCCCTTCACAACATCCTCTGGCAAAGAGTTCCACAGGTTGACTGTGCATTGTGTGAAGAAATACTTCCTTTTGTTTGTTTTAAACCTGCTACCTATGAATTTCATTTGGTGACCCATAGTTCTTGTGTTATGAGGAGTAAATAGCACTTCCTTGTTTACTTTCTCTACACCACTCATGATTTTATAGACTTCTATCATATCCCCCCTTAGTTGTCTCTTTTCCAAGATGAAAAGTCCCAGTTTTATTAATCTCTCCTGATATGGAAGCGGTTCCATACTCCTAATCATTTTTGTTGCCCTTCTCTGTACTTTTTCTAATTCCAATATATATTTTTTGATATGGGGCAACCAGATCTGCACCCAGTATTCAAGATGTGGGTGTACCATGGATTTATATAGAGGCAACATGATATTTTCTATCCCTTTCCTGATGAGTCCCAGTATTCTGTTAGCTTTTTGACTGCTGCTGCACTGTAACCTTTCCCAGCAGGACTTTCCCCACAGCCTGCCAATGTGTATCTAAGCACGAAAACCTGCTACTATGTGGGGAAAACTAGGAGGGTGGGGGATGGGGACGGACATGGACAGATTTGTCTCTTGACTAAATATTTAAAGTTCACATAGCCAGAAAGTCCACTTCATTAGGAGGCCAGGGGCTAAGTGTCCTCCTGCATGACAGCAGTCATAGTAGGGCAAACCTTTGGCTGCGAGCTATTCAAGTGTTGCAGAGAATAGGGGAGATAAAGCCTCATTCATTAAGCTTCTGGAGAAACTGGCACTGTTATCCAGACTGGAGCATATTCAACTAAGTTTATGCTTCCGTTTGCAAACTATAATGTCCCCATTCCATCTCCCCAGAATCACATGCCTAACAGTCTGAGAGATCAAGGATGAAAAAGACCTTTTGATAAAGCTGGGCAAATACCTTAAATATGTTGCCCAAATATTTTCTTGACTAAAACTTGGGATTTGTTTTGTCCTTTGACTGCACCCCTTTCATGTTCGTATCCCACAAATATTCTAATGCATAAGTTTACCAGCAGGAATGGTTGCCAAAACAGTGAATTTACAGCACTATACACTTTCCACAACTATTCTGAATTTTGAACTTTCAGTTGCAAGTACTTACTTAGAATGGTTCCCAATCAGGAAACAGAAATAATACCATGTGACCTTTTTTACTTAAAACCAGCTAGCCAATCTACCTTGGCAGCATAGGGGGCTAAGAAAAATTGTGTCTGGAGGACCCTGACAATTTTTCATGGATTTAGGGGACCTATTATGTCCTAATATAGCAGCTGTAAAACAAGGGTGATTTCTTTACAATGGGAAGTAACCTGTTTGAGAGCAGAAAGAGAGGCAGCCTCAGAAAACTTATTAAAAGTTATTGCACACAGAGGGAATGCCGCTGGATCTAGGCAGTGGTAGCAGGGACTTCAGGCACTTACTTGCTATTTAGCATGCAGAGTGCTAAACAGTTGGGACATTTTTAACCAAAAGCCTCCACGGCAGGTTTCTTAAGGTCTAAGGTGCTACAGAGAAGACATAGTCCACTCATTCAATGCAGAGAGCTATGCATCAAGAGACCTGGGCTCTTCTGTCAGCTTTGCTGTTATCTCATGCTGTGATACTACTAAGCTAATCACATTATCTCCCTGTGCTTTATTTCCACCCCCATCCTTCCCAACCTGTAAATGGAGGAGTAATAAAAACATATCTACCTTTGTTAAAACACTCTGGATGAAAATATGGAAGGTATAACAACTTGAGTTTTAAATTTTTGGATAATTTCATGAGCAATAATCATATCAGTACCTATGCAGGCTACAATGAGGTACTCAAGTCTCACACCTTCTGGCATGAACTGGTTGCTACAGTTCACTTCAGTTCCCAGCAGTCAGCTGTCCATATCATATACACTACCAACACCATTGTCGTTAGGTGGTGGTCTTGTTGGCAATCTCAGCAGAGAGGCTAAAATGAATGGGGTCACATACTGAATTCCTTTCACACCCTGCAAGTGGTCTTTACCAGACTGGGGGCGGAGTATGGTATGCCTGCACTACTGCTGCCTATACAGTATCTTTGTTGTGCAATCCATAAATAGAGGACTTCAATATCCAAGGCTGCCAATCTAGCACCTTCCAATCCAGTTGAAGTTCTCTCATTCTCACACACACACAATCAGTGCTTAATTTGTGCCAGGGTTTGCCAGGGCTGAGCCCTGGCACCTCTAGGTTTGGCAGTTCGTAGTCCCAGCACCTCTGGGCTCCCGGCCAGCAACTGCCACCCTGCTCTAAAGGCAGTGCAGGCATCAGCCATAGTGCAGAAGTAAGGTGGAAATACCATACCATGCCACTCTTACTTCTGTGCTCCTGCTGGCGGTGGTGCTGCCTTCAGAGCTGGGCACCCAGTCAGCAGCCACCACTCTCCAGCTGCCCAGCTTGAGCCCTGGCACCTCTTTCATTACAATTAAGCACTAGTTACAAAGACATTTTGGTGCATTACCATGAAACACCATAAAATGATGCTAGTGAGGGTGGGTGAGCAGGGGAAAGTGGAAAGTACAAGCCCAGTACTCCAAGTGTCTAAACCACAGTGAAAATGACATTTAAAGGTTTGGCTCCCAGTTTCCTCAGGTACCAGATTCCAAGAACAATTTTCAGGGAGGATGCAGTGTTTTAGCTTAGTACTGCAACATTGTACCCAGACAATCCCGCTATTGTAACAGATACAAATTCTTCCGTCCCTCAGTGGGAACAAACTAGAACTGAAAGACAAAACATCCACAATCTTATGTCCTTGTTCACATCTAAAAGAGATTATACAGTTCTGTATAAAGGTCACAGCCAAGGTTCAAAAACCCTGCATTTGACCCGCTTTATTTTTCTCCTCCGTAACTACTTGCAAAGTTCTGATTTTTTTTTTTAAGGTTTGTTTTCCAAATATATGCACGAGGAGTCTTACATACAAAATGTAGTAGAATCATTGAATTCAGCCACCTAGAATCCACAAGCAACCTTACAATAATGAACTGGTGTGTGCTGCCTCACCTCCTTGTGTAATCCTACAACAAACTAGTGGAAGGCAAAAATATTCAACAAAGACACAGCTTTTAATTACTGAGCCCCCAAACCAGCAAAGCACAGTTAAACATGTCCTTGAGTAAATAAGTGAATAGTCCAGTTTACTTTAATGGGACCTCACATGCTTACAGTTAAGCACACACTTAAGTGCTTTGCTGGACTGGGGCCATAGGTGCCGACTCCATGGGTGCTCCAAAATTAGCGGGTGCTCAGCAGCCAAGCCCCCCCCAATCGCCTCCTTCTACCCCCCC
>NW_020664447.1:33900219-33911244 GCF_002925995.2 Terrapene triunguis
TGGGGCTGAAGCCCTGAGCCCAGTGTCCCATCCCTCCTCCCCCCCAGCTAGGGCTGATGTGCCCATATTTCCACATGATCTGTGAATTAGAGTTCCAAGTCAGAATGTACATTCATTTAATACAGGGGAATGACATTGCTCAGGATCTGCATTGTATTGTGGGGGAATCCCCATGGAAGTAACAGACCTGTTCAAAGAATAGCCTTCTACAAGCACCAGACCTCAAACTATACCAAAATACAGAGCTCGCTCCTCTCCACATCACATTTTGCACAGCCCAATACAGCACGTATATAAATTTCACCTCTATCCATGGTCCCACCCACACCATTCACATACATATAGTCACAGTTTCCTAGGCACACTCACCACTACATCACAGTGTTTATATCAAGCACTAGAAACATACACTATTACTTTAAAGCCAGTGGGTGTGCAATGATCACGAAAGGTTGAACAACGCTGTATAACTATGGTGCCTTATCAATGAAGTTAGAACTCTATTCTAAGGTGGCTGTTTGGACAGAGATCATAAGTGAAACCCTGCTCTCTTTTTATACTGGCATAAGCAGATTTTAGCCTCACATCTTCATGCATAGATTTTAAGGCCAAAAGGGATTGTTATGATCATCTAGTCTGACCTCCTTTGTAACACAGGCCATAGAACCTCACCCAGTAATTTTGGCTTATAGCCCATAACTTCTGGTTGAGCTATAACATATCATTTAGAAAATATCCAGTTTGGATTTAAAGACTGATGGAAAATCCACCCAATCTAATTATATGGCTGAACTGTTAGTTTTCCTAATTTGATTTTACCCCATATGAAATATTTGGGATATTTTTGCTTTAAAAAAAAAAACTAACAACTACTAATGCCTAATCCCCCTAATGGAAAAAAATTAATAGAAATGTTAATTAAAAGTCAGACGTAACAGCTGCATTCTCAATACCTGTGAAATAGAAAGCAGCTACTTAATCTAATAGGGGCAGGATTTTCAAAACTAGGTGTCTAAAGCTACATTCTTAAATCCATATGTACACACTTAAATAAGTGGCCTGATTTTCAAAAGTGCTAAGCGCCAAGCAGCTCCTGTTGAAGTCAATGAGAGCTGTTGAATACTCAGCACCTTGATTTAATCCGGCCACTTATTTAAGTGCATAAATATGGACTTAAGAACCTAGCTTTAGACACCTAGTTTTTAAAACCTTTGCTGCAGCTATAAAATTTTTGATTAACAGCAAAGATGAGCCTGACTCCAAACTCTGGATCCAAGAATTAGGGGACCTAGGTCCAATTCCAACTTTGGGAAAATACAAATCTGGATCAGAACTTTATGGTTAATCAGTGACTCCAGTAGGACCACCTAACATCCCTGAACTTTCTGATGTTCTAGCCTTGATCCAGCGAGCTCCTATATTTTCCACTAAAAGCCTTTTGAAAATGACAAAGAACAAAGTGATCAAGCAAGATGATTGTAAAAGCTCTAAAGTAAAGATCTTCGTGCATGTAGAGTGTTAGGAGAATCAGTCGTATTGTATTGTGAATTTTGTTTATTCCCTGCAAAAATGAGAGCCAGAGACAGTATTTCCATATCTCAACTACACATTTCTCCACGCTAGAGCATCTACTTAAGCATCTGCTGGTCGGCGATGTTAGAATCAGCCAGTCGGTGTAAAAGAATAAATGCTTGGAACTGCCCGGACAATGCCCCGGATTCTCTCCCTTGACTCAGGCTCAGTTCAGCTCGGTCTGTTTCGAAGACTCACAAAAAGGAGCCAGTGAAGGTGCTTTGCTGCGTCTCAGCTGAGCGGCGGGAGGCTCCTCCTGGCTCCCGTCAGAACCCAGCGCTGAACCTCCCCATTAACCTAACGCCTCTTCTCGAGCATCCTGTTCCCCCTTCACGCCGTCCCTCGGTTTTCCCCTCAGGGAATGTTTCGGAGTCAACGAGAAACCCAGGCTGGCTAGGGTGTCACTCGCGTCTGTCACGTCCAGCTCGCAAATCCAGGGTGGGATGCTCAAAGCGGGGGAAAGAATAAGGCGAAAGACGCCGGTCTACGAGCCAAAGGGCAGGTTGAGCTAACCGAGGAAAGGAGTGGGGCCGGCCGGGCGGGCCCCCCTTTCTAGCCAAGCCAGAGGGATGAAGGGGGAGAGGAGAGATCACCGATTTGTCACTTACTCTGTACGGGCGTTGTTCCCCATGGCCCCGGGCTAGCCGGAGGGCCCCCATGACTTGGATTTCTCCCCTGAGCTACAGCCTTCTCCTGACCCCTCCTGCAGCTTAATAACCCTATCCAGGGGGCTTGGCTAGGAAGCGCCAGTCACCGCCGCTCGCCCAGTCCTACCCCCGGGCCAGCGCGAGCCCCGGCAGCACCCCCTAAAGATCCCCAAGAAGCCCCCGCCTGGCTTCTCTGCCCAGAAGAGCGAACAACCCGCGCCCGATGCTCCGGCTGGAGGCTGCTTTACAGTCAGGTGCGGGGACTGGCCGGGGACAGCAGCCTCCCGCCCCCACGGCTTCACCTGCGGCAGGCTGCTCATGGGCAGGAGCTGAGCAGCCCAAGTAGCCGGCCGGGGGGGCACAGGGACGGCTCCGAGGCGTGAAGGGCTCCCAGCGGCTGACCTTGTATTGTTCTTGGGGGCTGGTGCTGAAGAGCGGGGCCGTGCTCCTGGGGCGCTCCTGCAGCCGGCGAGGCGCGCGGTTCCTCTGGGGACGCTCCGAAGCCACGCGCTGCTCGTTTCCGTCCCATTCAGCAGCGCTGTGCCATGCTCCCGGGCGCTCCGCTCGCCTTAAAGCGGGAGAGCCTGGCTCGAATAGCAGGGGCAGCCCTCCAAAGCAGCACAGGAACTGACATCATCGGCCCCGCGCTTTTAACCCCTTCTCTGGCCCTGCGGGGAGGCAGCGAGGCCAGGCCGATTCTCCAGCGAGAACTGAAATATTGAAAAGCCTGGATTGGACCCAGCCTTCAGTCCCACCCACCGGGGTGCTCTGGCATTTTGCGGGGGCTGAGTGGAATATGGCATTGAATAGCTATAAAGAAAACAGGCCACCTGCTTGCCTCAATAACTGGGGCTCAGCCACTCCTGGCTGCCTCCTTTTCCACCTGCTTGGACAAGATCTCTTTACTCGGCCTTCACTCTATGCAGGTTCACCAGCATTGCACCTTCAGCTGCAGCTCCGCCCAAATGCCCTGAGGCTTTTTTGGACACAGCTAGGCAGGCCTGGGAACTCCCCCAACCTAGCAGGCACGGCTGGAGGGCAGACTCTCCTTTGCCTCTTGCATACTGGGATATAAATCCAGCCTTGATTCCTTGACTGCACCGAGAATCCCCTCTAAACTCAGCAGTATGAAGTCCCGTATCCATAAGAGGAGCAGATCCCAAACCTGTACTGAAATAGTGAGTGTTCTGCAGCCAGTCCCTCCAACCTAAGGAGGAGTTTCTGTACTGGATCCTGGGTGGTCACCACAACTTACTTCTCCCATTCAGTTGTGTACACAGTTGCCTGTAGTGCAGCTTGGGCACTAGCCTCCTCCAAACTTCCATGCCGCATTGCAGGTTACTGTACACACAAGTGAAAGGGTGGTGGCAGTAGCAGGGTGCTGGGGTCTAGCAGAGGGGTTGTGGCCTGAGTTCAGGTGGCATTAAGGTGTAGGGAAAGTGGCGGTTAAGTGGTTGCTGGGTCTTATAGCTGAAGTCTACCTCTGGTTATCAATCCATTAGCAGCAGAACCTAGCTTTCACTGCATGCTCAGGCCATTTGCAACAATGCTTATATAAAGTCTGGGGAACACAAGTTCATGATTTCCAAAGTTTTTAGGGGTGTCCACTCTAACATGCCAAATGTTTTATTGGGGGAGATAGGCATTAGCAGCCATCTCTTCAGATCTACGGAACACACTTGCTGGATACTAGGGCAGGCTATGTTATTTAAACAGAACTCGAAAGCCACCTGTCTAGCCTCCCTCAGCATCTTGCTGAGGTGTGTGTGCGTGCTGCATGCTACTGTCCTCTGTTGGAGAGAATAGATAATCAGCCTTCCTTGTATGCTTCTAGGGCAGGGGTTCTCAGACTTTTGTACTGGTGACACCTTTCACACAGCAAGCTTCTGAGTGCGACCCCCACCCCCCATACATTAAAAACACTTTTTTATATATTTAACAACATTATAAATGCTGACCCCCAGATTGAGAACCCCTGTTCTAGGGGCTGTTTGCAGAGTAGTCCTTTTAGTTCACTGGGTGGAGTCTGGTGTGTGTGCAGAAGAGAGTTGGGCCTAAACTCAGAACCAAACATCCTCAGACTTTGTAACTTAGGTTGCCCATCTCTAGTTTGCAGCAAAAAGATTGTGAATTCTGGTTCAGGTGTTGCACTTCTGTAGCAGTTACATTAGCAGGATCCGGATGACTTCCACCAATTAGGTAGTTTATAATAACAGCAGAAGTTCCCATCAGCATAGCCAGCTGCAAAATAATTTTCCCACATTAAATCACACCAGCTGACTTGTACTTTTGAGGTACCTTGCTTTTGAAGCCAGGGAGTGCAACTTTGTCTTTTGTCTCCAAGGGGGTGTGGTTTGGCTTGCTGGGGAGTGTGTACAAGCACAAAGTTAGTTGTGTAATGTGACTGTAAGGACAATTCCTAAGTTTAGATTGCTGTTGAGATCATCCATCTACCACAGAGGCAGAGCTTTGAGACAGTATGAAATAAACAGGGTTTAGACAATAGAACTAATTTAGGGAAGAACAGGGATGAAGAAAGGAGCTAAATCAAATCTTATTACTCTAAGCAACACTGTACATTAAACATACTCAGGTAACATCCTGGTTACAGTTACAGTTATCCAACCCAGGGATGTCCCTCAATCTACCCAAGTTCAATTGTAGTCTCCCATCTCATGTTTGTAACACAGTTCTGCCTTCTGCTGGAATCCAAGCAGAGAAGCAATGGGCAGCAAGTCAGGCACTCAGCACTAGTAAAAAGGCTGATCATATGATGAAATCAGTAACATATTAAAAACAATATTAGGCCAAGATTTTCAAACTTGGGTGCCTAAAGTTAGGCTCCTAAATCCATACTTAGGCACCTAAATAAGTTTGATTTTAAAAGGGGCTGAGAACCTAGCAGCTTCTGTTGACTTCAGGGGGAGCAGACTCAGACTTACAAAATTTTCTGGATTTCAAGGGGCATTCTGCATGTTGGTTGAATCAGGCAGCCTGTCCTGCTGCACCAGAAAGGCAGACAATGATCCACAGATGCATGAGAAAGATGGGAAGGAAGCTGGGCTGAGATAGGCAGAGAGCTGGGCGGAGGTTGGCAAGGAACTGGCAAGAGACAGAAGGTGAGGGCAGGGACAGGCAGGAACCTGAGCAGAGATGGACCTGGTAATGGCAACATTACCACTTTCCACCCAAAGAGATTCCCCCAGTGATTCCCACTTCTGCTGCCAATAGTACCCGGAAGAAAGGGACTCTGATTGCTAACAGTGTGTTTATGTTAATCATTATTCCTGTTGGTTAAAGTATTGTAATAAATAACCAGTGTCAAGGTACCTAAGATTTGCCCAAAGCGTTTCCTTTAGGGGAGAAAGGAACTTATTGTGACTGAGGTATTTATTTTTGTCCCCCTGGTCCAGGTTAATAGAGTTTAAGACCAGAAGGAGACCTTTAAGATCATCTAGTCTGACATTCTGCACAACACAGGCCGTAGAACCTCACCCAGTAATTTCTGCATCAAGTCCATAACTTCTGGTTGAGCTATAGCAATTTGTTTAGCATGGGATTTGGGAGGAGTTAAGAACAGGTAATGGGCCACAAATGAGTGGCTTGGTTCTGCAATTCGCTTTGATAAATTAATCCAAGGACACCTGAGGGGAGGCTGACCACAAATGAAGGGATGTCTAAGAGGAGGAATAGGAGCTATTTCCTTATGGCTCCCCTGCTATCCTCTTCTTCATGCTTCGCAACCAGGAAATGTCTCCACCAGACTGCACAGCCACCAGTTTGTATCAGTCTCTTAGCCTGGATTTTATGAGAGATTTTTGTTCTCTCTTTAAAGTCACTGGGACAAATTCTCCTCTCATTTACACCAGTGAAGCCAGTAGGGTTGCATCAGTGTAACTGAAATGAGAATTTGGCCCACTGTTTTTCCCAGGCAGTGAAGCATGACTCCTGAGTCCCAGGACATTCTTCAGCCACTGAACTTTATACAAAGCAACTCCCCAGCGAATTGCCTACACACACCTAGCCTTGGTGCTTTAACCCCTTGAGTGCTGAAACCCTACCATAACTCACCCCACAGATTCCTGAGCTGCCATTTCTCTAACACAGGAATCCTGTAAGGCTGCAGCCCATTGAGTCTTAAGATGTTACCTCTGTTAAACAGGATTAATAATAATTAATAGCAATAATAATAAATTGCAATTTGTTAAGAATGGGATTTGGGAGGAGTTAAGAACAGGTAATGACCACAACTGAGTGGCTTGGTTCAGAAATTCTCTTTGATATGTCAATCCAGGAACATTATAGCAATCCCTTTCAATCCATAGACACATCAGTTGGCAGAAAATAAAATTCAGTATAAACAGCAAAGAACTTGATAAAAATAAAGCCCCCCTGACAGATCTAAGGGATCCATGTTTAGCATTGTTACAATACCAAAACACACCTCACAGTGCTTTGCTAGGAGCACCATTTTAGAAATACATGGGTAGAAGGACAAAATATTTTGGTGCCAACATCTAACAAGTTCTTGAGCCAAAGACTATTAACCCTGAAGTAGTTTAAAAAAGAGCTATATGCTAGGAAACTAGAACAGAGGAAATACTACAACCCATATGCCCCATTACAAATGGGAGAGAATGTTAAATTCCTAACAAAATGTGACTAGCAACCTGTCAAACTAACCATCCTCACCGAGGGCACATATTAGAACCACCCCTACATGGGGAACAGAAAACATCTGCACAAAACCCAGAAGGACACCGTCTCTTTCTTTTTTGAGGATATCCAGTGTGCTTCTGACAGTGCTTTTATGCTAACAGAAGTAACATGGACCCACATCATTATTGACTGTGAAAAGCACAAGAAGCAGCAACCACAGATTCATAGTAGGAGATCCACCTCATTGGATAAGCAGATTGCTGCAGGAGGAACTGATGTGAGAATAAGAAGTGGCCACAGTATCACACACGCAGTAGTTAGTATTAGTTTGTGATTATTAATTTTTGTTGCTCTTATCTTTTATGTCCATTTGATTTTTTTTAAGGGAAGATTTAACGGTAACAATTTGGAGTCGCTGGCTACTGACCCTGTCATGTGACCGAGATATTTATTTTTGTCACTCTGGCCCAGGTTCATAGAGTTTAAGACCAGAAGGAGACCTTTCAGATCATCTAGTAGTCTGACTTTCTGAACAACACAGGGCACAGAACCTCACCCAGTAATTTCTGCATCAAGTCCATAACTTCTGGCTGAGCTATAGCATATCTTCCAGAAAGATGTCCAATTTTGACTTAAACACTTCATGTGATGGAGAATCTACCACATCCCTAGGTAAGTTATTCCAGTGATTAATTATCCTCACTGTTAAAACAATGCACCTTAGTTCCAACCTGAATTTGTTTGGTTTCAACTTCCAAGCATTGGATTGTATTTTGTTTGCCTTTTTCTGATAGATTAAAAAGAAATCTACTGTCAGAAATCACATAAATACTCATAGGCTGTAATCAAGTCTTACCCTTCTCTTGGATAAACTAAGTAGATGGTTGACTTGGTCATAGGACTGGGACCAGGAAATAAAGTCCAGTTTCTTATCAGCACTCCTGTATGTATCAGACCTTTATTACATTGTCTTCACTGTTAAATAAGATGTATTTTTTAACCTTGTGGGTAATTAATACATGTGAGCTATCCCAAGGTAAAAACACAGTGAAGACCAGGCACTTTAGTTTTTACAAGGTAAACTCCCTGAGATCAACCCCTGGTGGGAGTATAGGTCTGTTTACCTCTTGGTTTACCTCATGATAACACTAAAATTTTCTAAAGTGCCTAGTCTTTACTGTGTTTTTATCTCAGAATAGGTCACACTCCTTAGTTACCCAAAGGAAAAAATGCACCTTTTTTAGCAGCGAAGACAGGGCTGCAGATGGTAAAGAGGAGTAGGCAATGTGGGAGTAGACAGGCAGAGGAGGAGGAGACTGGTACTTGGTAGCATATTTGTTTTGTATGATCATTGTGTGTCTGGTATTGGGTGGTATGCAGCACATTGTTTTCACATACCAGAGTGCTCCCTGCACCTTTCTCTGAGTCCACAGGCTACAGAGGTAAATGCTGTGTGAGTGATGTCATGCATTATATATCACACGGAAAAACTGTATAAAACTCCGTTGCTGTGGGTGTCGAGGTTGCATGTAACCACCCAAGGGGATGAGAAACTCAATCAGGGGATGAGACCAAACTCAGCTGAAGAGGAGTAACAATAGGCTCTGGTTCTGGGGACTGGGAATAGGATATAGTACGTTTAATTTCTAGATTGTTGGTTCATTTTCAGACCATTCTGTAGAAAGCAAAAACTGTTGTGATCTGATGGCTGTTAGGGGGCTGATGTGAAAAGCTGTGGTGGTCTCAGTCCAATTCTTCATAGCCAGATGTCCACACTACAAAACCCACAAATACAATTTACACTTCTGACCCTCCCAGTACAGATGCCAAGGCCTGAGTGGATCCTGGAGACTGACAGGTGTTTCTTGGAGGTCAGGGGTTGGGCAAGGTGCAGGAGGCACTGTTGCAGTCCATGTACCTGTTTAGAGGATGCATAGAGGATTTCAATTTCCAGAGCTGTCAAGCCAATACTCTAAACAAGTAAAGAGGAAAGTAGGTCTTGGGTGCCCTTCTGATCTGTGATTACCTCAGTTCTCAGTGCAAACAGCTTGCAGCAGCACAGTGCTCAGAGCAGAATAGGATTTAGAGATGAGCAGAATTCCCTGTTATAGAATCCCTATTTACTGAAGTCTATTTCACTGGAACCAGTAGGTTGGAGTGTTTTGGGTGGGTGGGTGGGTTGGGGGAGAGAAGAGAAAAGTTTCTAGTAACAGATATGGCTGGCTTTGTTGGAAGGGCTTTTGGCTCCCTTCCTGGTCTGACACAGGAGTCAGACATGCAGCTGCCAGATGTTTGCATTCTCTGCTCTGGTATCTTTCAGGCCTGTCAAGGAAATGTGTGATGGAAAGGAATTATCTCATGGGGGGGGGGGGGAGTGTGTGTGCAGAGAGCCCCTGCTGTGCTCTCCTCTGCCTGAATCACCCAGGAGAGGTCATTCTCAGGTTTCTTGTAAATAACCATGGAGACTGTGCCAGCTAGAACATTGTCCCAGACAACTGCGCCAAAACAAAGTGGTGATAGAGCAGTTCTTCTTGGGGCTCCCCTGGCATGAGACTCCTCTCTCATTAGTTTCCATGGTGACTCACAAAGGGAGCAGGAAGACAAACACTGCTCTCCTAGCAAAGAAGAAAAACAAATAGGTTAGTGACTGGCAGTGCTCTTGCTGTCATGTCCAGCAGAATACCTTAGTTTCAGTGCCAGTCCTAGTGCCTTGCTCCCTGACCTGGCATAGAGAGTTCTACAGTGCCATGCCTTGGTGGGGATATTGCTGAAAGCAGCAGTTGATGCTGGCAGGTAGCATTAGGTGGCACAACTACAATTATGCCAAGTGGTGTTACTAGGTAGCACTGGCAAAAGTAAGCAAGTGGCACAGGCAGGTGGCATTACATGGCAGAGGCAAGTGGTATCCCTGAAAGATGGCATTAGTTAGCACTGTCAGGGGATACAGTCAGTTGGCATTAGCATGTGGCATTGGCAGGTGGCACTATAGAGTGTGTATACATGCACATATACTGTATAGATTTAGCATGCACTTTCTAGGCTTTCTGATATCTCCAAAAAGGTTTTAATGTAAAAAATATCTGAGGTTTAATCTTTGTAGTATATGAAAAATATGTGTGCAAAGAATGGTCCACTAGAACATCCAGTTCATCAGGTCCCAGCAGCCTTCACCCGCAGACGCTGCCCTGAAGGTCTCACCATGACCTGCTCTCCATTACAAAAGCAGCAGACATTACTCTGCACTGTACCTTTCCGTCCAGTTTGGCAGCTGCTGTCTGCCTCTTACTCTCCAGCCCCTCCATGGAGCAACTTGTGATACAGCCATGATCAGACACAGAGCAGACCTCAAGGGTGAAATGATACAGAGGTGGGTGGGTGGTGAATTTCTGATCTGCATCTGTTTTGTTTTGTAATGTAAGATTTTCAGGAGAATTCCAGGGAAAGGAGAGGAATAGAGGGGGCTAAAAGGTAAGATGGCTTTTAAACATGGCCAACATTTTAAAAGTAGCCACTAATCTGTGGTGCCTCCATTTCTGGCTGACCAATTTGAAACATGATGGGCCTTATTTTAGAGCTGCTGAGCACTCCCATAGGCTTGCTAGGTGTCTGGTTTTTGACTGGAACACCAGGTTGAAAAGGAACCCTGGCAGCTCCAGTCAGCATTGCTGACCAGGCCATTAAAAGTCCGGTTGGCAGCACAGTGGGGCTGGCAGGCTCCCTGCCCAACTCTGTGTGGCTCCTGGGAAACGACTGGCATGTTCCTCCAGCTCCTAGGCTGACGGATGGCCACAGGGGCTCTGTACGCTGCCTCCGCTCCAAGCGCCGGCTCCACAGCTCCCATTGGCCAGGAACCGTGGCCAGTGGGAGCTGCGGGGGTGGTGCCTATGGACGGGGCAGCGCACAGAGCCCCCTGGCCACCCCTCAGCCTATGAGCTGGAGGGACGTGTCGCCGCTTCCTGGGAGCCACCTGAGGTCAGCGCCCCAAAACCCTCCCACATCCCAACCCCTTGCCCGAGCCCTGAGCCCCCTCCCACACCCAAGCTCCCTCTTGGATCCCGCACCCCCTCCTGCACGCCAACCCCTTGCCCCAGCCCGGAGCACCCTCCCGCACCCTGAATCCTTCATTTCTGGACCCACCCCAGAGCCT